>NC_137830.1:8548263-8573263 GCF_963921795.1 Nannobrachium achirus
GTTCCTAGAAAGCATCGGTGCCATTGAGAGAAGGACCGCCCTGAAGTCTTTGGACTGGTTCTGAAATGTATTTTTTAACTCCAATTGTTTTCACCTAGTTCATTAGAGGTAGAGTAAGTGATTTAATTTAATTCAAATTTGATAGTATTAGTTACTATAGAGCATTTGGTTCATATTTTGACTCCAGCCTTATCCTCTATGAGGAGAAAATAAAGCAGTTTCAGTTCAAAACTGTGAAAAGTGATGACTCACTAAATCACTAAACCATATAGTTTTGTGGGTGTCGTTTTTTTGCCCAATGAATGTTTTTCCAGCAAAACAAATGCTTGCATTGGATTCAGAATCATGAAATAACCTTAGTTTGACCCCTCACATGCTACTTAAAGCAGATATATTTTCCTGTAGTAAAGTCAATGAGACCCCTGGCTCCCACAAAGTTTCCCAAGGGAGTTGGGTTTGACAAAGTTCAGAGGTGATAGTAGACACTTTTATGAACACATCTATGAACACAGATTGGTCAAAGACTCGGCTAACATTCCCTAACTAAATGTTGTTAGTCTCTAGTATTAAGCAAAGTTCTCACTCGCTCATGCACGCGCATGCGTGCGCACACACACACTCTTTACCTTCCAGGGTGGGTGGGACTGACCGTTGATGGTTTCTCGTGGGCGCGGCTGCGGTCGGAAGCCGCGCCCCCTTCCCCCTCCTCAGCCAATGGTCTCTCTTGGGGGCGGGCTTGGTGGCGGTGGTGTAGACCAATCGTATGTGCTGACATTGCTCTCTGTCCCGCCCACCTGAGAGGACGAAGAGTGGGATGTCATTGATTGACTGAATACTTTTATAACGTCAGACTACATGGAGCGGTCCAGGCCATACTTGATTATGTTTTAGCAAAAATAAGTACAGTTATACAATAATGCTGACTAAAACAAAATGCCCAGAGGGTCACACTTTTTGATGGCTGGTGGAAGGGAGTTCCATATTTTATTGGCGTAACAGTAGAATAAATTCATCCCCATGTTTGTGCCAGATCTGGGGGGAAATGAGATAGTCGATCTACACTGACATTTTGTGAGCTTGTAAATCTGATATTTGAACTATTTAAAAGAAAGAAAAAAAAAATGCCTAAAAAGGTTTAGGTATAAAGTGTAAAGTAGATCCCCAATAGAGCCATTTTCAGTTCCAAATTGATCCCCTTTGCTGTTGTTTCGCCCATCTCTGAACACCTACTGCAGGGGTGGGCAACTTTGATGATGGCGAGGGCCAATATATTTCCACCTTCACTCCAGAGGGCCCCACACACCCACATCCCCACACACACCCACACCCCCATATCAGTATTCCGGTATTAACCTGCGGGCCGCATTAAAGATCCACCGTCACGCCCCGAAATTATTGCGACCGTCAGGTCGCAGTTTAGTTGCGACCGTCAGGTCGCAGTTGTATCAAAACCTCCACCGGCCGTCCGTCCGTCCGTCGGTCACACGTCACATGTCACACCTTTGCCCTACTCATATCTCCGCATCAGTATGACATCACACTGCTTGGTGTGTGCCGTCAGGGTCATTTGTGTACGGTGTGATGTCATACTGATGTCAGCAGTGTGATGTCATACTGATGTCAGCAGCTATGTCTCTATATATGGAGTTATATGTTGTTCGTGTCCAAATATGGGGCTTGTGAGGTCAGACTTAGTGAGATTCGTCGGTTATCTCCATATACGGAGGGATGTGTTGGTTATCTCCATATCTGGAGATTCAACCTTCAACGATTTTGACATCTTGTTACTAATCTGTCGGTAGATAATGCCGGTCTTATATAAGGGTCATTTGTGTACGGTGTGATGTCATACTGATGTCAGCAGTGTGACAGGAGATAAGCGACCAACGGTCGCTTATCTCCCGATTAGGGAGTCTTACTGGTATCAAAACCTCCACCGGCCGTCCGTCCGTCGGTCACACGTCACACGTCACACCTTTGCCCTGCTCATATCTCCGCATCAGTATGACATCACACTGCTTGGTGTGTGCCGTCAGGGTCATTTGTGTACGGTGTGATGTCATACTGATGTCAGCAGTGTGATGTCATACTGATGTCAGCAGCTATGTCTCTATATATGGAGTTATATGTTGTTCGTGTCCAAATATGGGGCTTGTGAGGTCAGACTTAGTGAGATTCGTCGGTTATCTCCATATGGAGGGAGAACCAGCTTATGAGCCGATGAGTTGTGTCAGAGTCGAGATCCTGCTTGCATCTAATCTGTCGGTAGATAATGCCGGTCTTATATAAGGGTCATTTGTGTACGGTGTGATGTCATACTGATGTCAGCAGTGTGATGTCATACTGATGTCAGCAGCTATGTCTCTATATGGAGTTATATGTTGTTCGTGTCCAAATATGGGGCTTGTGAGGTCAGACTTAGTGAGATTCGTCGGTTATCTCCATATATGGAGGGATGTGTTGGTTATCTCCATATCTGGAGATTCAACCTTCAACGATTTTGACATCTTGTTACTAATCTGTCGGTAGATAATGCCGGTCTTATATAAGGGTCATTTGTGTACGGTGTGATGTCATACTGATGTCAGCAGTGTGACAGGAGATAAGCGACCGTTGGTCGCTTATCTCCCGATTAGGGAGTCTTACTGGTAATAGTATGATACAGTAGGATACAGTTCACGTGGTCTTTTTTAAAACGGTCTGAAATCTCTGAATCAAATGATCCCATCCCCCGTAGCGCAGCCCCCTCCACTCGGAGGAGTAGAGAGACAGACAGGAGACAGCCTGGCCAGCAGATATGGGATTTATGGCTATTTGAAGTGAGCTGGATCTCTGAAATTGAGTACTTTTCCCACCACTGTTCATTAGAAAGGAACGGCTCCCTACTGTGAACCGAATCATATCGTTCATTTCAAAGAGCCGTTCAAAAGACTTGATTCGTTCGCGAATGTCACATCTATACTGGCCAGCCCTACGCAGTTCGAGCGCAGCTGCCCAACTCAGTGAAAACACCGTGTTTTCCATTTCAATGAATAAACATAAACAAGCATATTCCCATGAACAATGGGGAAGTAACAACCGGTAACCACCGGAAATATAATTTTTATATCCACAGATTTATATATAAATTTGTGTCTTTAGCTTTAGCTTTAGTGCTACCCCAGCTAGCCCTGTGGGAGCAGAGAAGAGAAGTTGTTTCTGAGCGAGCCTGCGGGCGATGGGAAGAAAATGTACATTGTGCAGACATACAGTAAGTAACAGTCAAATAATTAATTTGATTGGCTTATCGTGCATTCCCACAATGACATCAAAAAAATATTAACTTGTTTTTAAGATGATTTCTTAAGGTGACAGTAACCCTTAAGGTGACATAGTCCCTTTAACCAAGGTTCTTAATAAACACGTGACAATAAAAGATGGGCTGACAAGGATTCCCCCAAGAGTACAATCTTAATTTAACAATTCAGCAATAATAAAAGGGGACTTTATTGTATCAAAAGAGTTTAAAACAACAATTAATTATGGACGGGTACACATTATAGTGTATTACCCCTCAGGCCGGGGAACATGTGTATTGCAGTATGTACAGTATGTAGTACAGTAAAAAAAAAAAAAAAAAATATATATATATATATATATATATATATATATATATATATTTTTTTTTTTTTTTTTCTATGAAAGCCAAAGGTGTAAGCTATCAAATAGTTTTGGAACTTTGTTTCTAGCTGCTACAGAGGCTGAGTAATACGTTTTCCAGGAAAAAACAGCGGGTAATTTTCATATCGGACTTAGGCCTATAAGGCTTTTTTTTTTAATCGGACTTAGGCCTAAATGGGTTAAAAAGAGAATCTCTATAAAATGCAAACTGCAATAGAACAAAGGAAATAAGGGAAAGAGACTGCACTGCAGGATGGCAGGCCTTAGCCACAAAGGAAGGGGAACTAAAGGCCTAAGAAACACCAGGTACCCTGGCCTACACAACCACCTTAAAGTTGTACCATGTAACTTTTTTTATAAAACAAATCTTAAAATTGTCCTAACTGTTAAATCGCTAAAGTTTTAGAACACCCACTCCGTTATTTTCAGCTTCTGAAGCCTTCTCTTTATATGTTTTCTATGATCCTGGCCGTGGACCGGATTTCGCGCCAAAATGACATAATCTGCATCATCTGTATACGTTGTGTATACGTTGCCCAATCACATCGCCGATCATGCACACATGGTACACTACCGGCCAATCACAGCTTATCTGCTCTGGTCTCCAGGAAGCGCCTCCGCTTGGCTACAGTGTTTACCATGGTGAAGGATTTTAACCTCTTAATCCACAAATCCTGGCCAGAAAATTACGTTCTACCATGCGTTCTACCCCTCCATGGATTACTATCGGTCGCGGTGGTTTGCGGCGCCGCTCCGGTGGTCCGCGGCGGTGGTCCGCGACGACTCCGGCCGAAAAACGGCCGAAAAAAGCAATACCGCTACTGACCACTAGTTGAACTTACACAGTATAGCTTTAAAGGAGTAGTTCACCCCCAAATGCATTTGGGTCCCCATCCGGAATCAATGGGGGTAGATTTACTAAAATAAAATCATTGTCTTAGGAATACAAAAAATACAAAAAGATATTATTTTACTCAAGTCTCCATGGCGTGAGTAATCAATAGAAAAAAAGTCATTTTGAGGGTGAACTACTCCTTTAAGGTAAAAGCTAAGGCATTCAATAAAGCAGAGCATGCAAGGGAGGTTGAGTGCAAAATACCGACCAGTAAGAAGGGGCACAGCAATAGATACAATTCACAGCAATAGATATTTCTTGGGGGAAATACTATAAAGTTTAATGACAAAACCATTAAATACTATTAAAAAATAAACACCAAACAGAACAAAACGGCAGTGGCAGTCTATATCTACAACGGGAACACAAACACTATAAAAGAGATATATTACCAGTAAGACTCCCTAATCGGGAGATAAGCGACCAACGGTCCACAAATATCACAACCTCCACCTCTCACGTCATACGGGTAGCCATAGTTACACCTGGAATGTTGAATCTCCATATATGGAGATAACCTATGCATCACACAAAGTCTGACCTCACCAGCCCATACTTGGGCATGGACGACTTATATCTCCATATACGGAGATGGCCATATATGGAGATACGATGACATCACAGAGTCCACAGCTGATGATGTGGCGTGATGTCATACAATAAACAAACAAGCCCTATATACTGATGCGGAGATATGAGCAGGGCAAAGGTGTGACGTGTGACCGACCGACGGACGGCCGGTGGAGGTTTTCATAGTAAACTGCTCCCTGACGGTCGCAATAAATAAACAGAATAGTGACATTTACATTTACCTCTGTCTAATTAACGAATGATTGATCCTAGCGGCAGCCCCGACGGCAACCGTGCCTAGTGTGGAGGGCACCTAATGCTCTGTTAATGCGGTGCATTTCGGTCCTCTGACCTGCGCGGCAGTAGTGAGTTGGCGCCGTGATAGCGACAACAAATAGTAAAAAACTAGAAGAAATGGAATCTCCATTCCATTTCACTTCCATTACAGTTTCTATAATGGTTTCTGTTCTATTAGCTTGGATTCCCCATCGACCCTTACAGGTCCATTTGTACACTCTCAGAGTTACAGACCTGTAAGGGTCCATTTGGTTCTATTTGAACACTCTCAGAGTTACAGTCCATATGGAACCCCCTCAAGGACCCCTGGTGGTCCCTGGACCACACATTGAGAACCACTACTCTATGTGATCAGCAGAGTGGGCAGAAGCAATAGAAAATACATGATTCTCTGACACAAATGGGATTTTGCTGCCCCCTTGTGGTCACATTCACTAAATTGCTGGGGTTCAAGTAGTCAAGAATGAAGTTATTTTCAATCTGTCCTATAAATAATGGACAATAATAACAGATATTCTCTCAGGTTGTCCTCGTGACATACTACTGTATCTTGGGAAGATGTAGGCCTATTCATTTACGTATCATAATATGACAAATGTATGGTTCTATAAAGCAACAATGTAACTGATAATATGACATAAATGTATGGTTCTATAAAGCAACAATGTAACTGATAATATGACATAAATATAAGGTTCTATAAAGCAACAATGTAACTGATAATATGACATAAATATAAGGTTCTATAAAGCAACAATGTAACTCAGGGGTTGTGGTGGATGAAACAGTTCTTTACAGAGGTGTCCTGAGACCAAACAAAGTGATAACCACTGTTCTAGTCTTATTCATGAAGCATTTCCTGGGTGGTTGTTGTTGTTGACAATAACAAACAGCTGGTATTGTAATGAATGAAACATGTGTGTTGTTGTTGACAATAACAAACAGTAGGTATTGTAATGAATGAAACATGTGTGTTGTTGTTGACAGTAACAAACAGCTGGTATTGTAATGGATGAAACATGTGTGTAACGTACCTGTTTCAAGGTGTATCCACACACTGCATCATTAATGGACAACTTAGATCTATTAATTCCACAACTTAGATCTATAGATTCACACTCATTCCCGCTGATTTATAAATGACTGTAGTCTAGTAGCTCCACATGCTCTGTGTAGACTGAGGTATCCCATTGCCCGGAGGGACGGTTTGGTCCCTGATTGGCTAGTTGTTCATTCATTCATTCATTCATTCATGTTTTACACCACATCTGTTGTTCATTTAAAAAAGTATGAATTAATGAAGTTATAAAAGTTTTTTCTTTTTTGTCTGTAATTCTTAAAGGGTAACTCTGATTTGGTTCCATTTGTACCCTCTCAGAGTTACAGACTTAGGGGTCCATTTTGTAACTGATAATATGACATGAATGTAAGGTTCTATAAAGCAACAATGTAGCTCATTGCCAGTTGTAAGATATTCAAACTGGGTTAAACTGGTTATAATCTATATCAGAGCACAGGGCTCACAGCCCATCGACAACGTGAGATCTTGTAGATCTGCTATTTTTGGTGAATGTCCCCCCCAGAATAGATGCTGGGGTTCAAGTGGTTAAACATCAAGTATGAAGTATTTTCAATCTGTCCTGTAATGGAAACTGATATTCTCTCTAGTTTTCCTCCTGACATAGCCTACTACTGTATGTTAGGAGGAAAGATTTACATATTTATGTACCATAATGACGTAAATGTAAGGTTCTATAAAGCAGGGTTCTTCAACGTTTTCAGGCCAAGGACCCCTTGGTTGAGAGAGAGATGGATCAGGGACCCCCACAACCTGTCCATAGATTCCATATAGTTTCATTGTTTCACAGCACGATGTATATTTTGGATTCATTCATGTCACTTTGTGTTTTCAGATATTTAACCACTTGAACCGTCAATACTTAATACACTTGACCTTTCACTCTGTACTTGTTCTGCTCTTTTTCCCCTCTGCACCAAACCTCTTTGCCGAAAATAGCCGATCTACAAGCTCACAACGCCTCGCAGCGCGAGGCGTTGTGAGCTTGTAGATTCTGCTATTTTTGGCTAAAGTTCTCAGAATATGGACGCTAGGGACGGGTTCAAATGGTTAATATAAAAACAGAGAAAAAAAGTTTCTATCACACAAAGATTTGGAGGACCCCCTATAGTAACTCTGAGGACCCCCTAGGTGTCCCAGACCCCTGTTGAAGACCCTTGCTATAAAGCAACAATGTAACTCATAATATGACATAAATGTATTTTATTTTAATTATTTACAGGCGGTGACCAGAGACTAAAACGATGTGAGAATTATACTAAACAGAAATGAAAACGAACAGATAAACGTAAATATTATACGTAAATATAGAATATAATCAAAACAATCACAGCCTTTAAAGCAATGACTGTAAATAAGGACAGTAAAGAGTTTTAAATGTGATGTAAAGTGTGAAACACTCATCTAAAGTGTTGTTCCATTCCTTTTCTACCATTTGGAGTCCTTGCAGCCTGAACCCTCAAGCACTTACCAGCTGACGTCAGCAGGGGGCAGCAGTGGCTCAGTGGCTCAGGGGTAGAGTTGCAGTCTTAGAACACAGACGGTTTCGAAGCGTTCCCAGTTCGATACCAGGCTCCCCCAGAGTTAGTGTGGAAGAGTCCTTGAGCAAGACTCTGAACCCCTAGTTGCTCCCGGTGAGCAGGTTGGTGTCTTGCATGGTTTCCTCTGCCATCGGTGTATGAATGTGTGTGTGAATGGGTGAATGTAATGTACAATCTATGTACAAGGGCCTTGGATAAAGGCGCTATATAAATGCACTATTTACCATTTACGTTACTTAAGTCAGTGAGGGTGCAGGGATGACACTGGAATTGGGCCGTTGAACACAACTACATGTGGAGGTTGGAAGCGCTCCTGGGAAATCACTCAACAGTCCCTGTGTACCACCTGTTTCTAAATGTCACATAATGCAGGAGGCAGCGGGACGATCGATTGATAGATAGATAGCAGATCAACAAGCTCACTGATTGTACAAATGGAACCAAAATGGACCCTTACGGGTCTGTAACTCTGAGAGTGTACAAATGGAACCAAATGGACCCTTACGGGTCTGTAACTCTGGGCAGCCTGCTTTGGGTCAACCAGTATTAGCCTAGGGCAGAATGGAAAATCAACCCTTGTCTTTTCTAAGACAATTATGCAATTATGGATTTACTTCCAACAACTCTCAATTAGGGGGAAATTCCCATTGAGCGTGAACTAGGGTGTCCACCGATGATGGGGTCCTTACTCTTAAGACCAAGTCTGTGCAACCATGAGGAATAAGCAGTTGATAATAATATAGAGCTATTTAACATGCACTGTTACTGAACAAACACTATATAGCAATGATTACTATCACAATATAGAGCTAATTAACACTGTTACTGAACAAACACTCTAGCAATGATTACTATCACAATATAGAGCTAATTAACACTGTTACTGAACAAACACTATAGCAATGATTACTATCACAATATAGAAGCTAATTAACACTGTTACTGAACAAACACTCTACAGCAATGATTACTGTGTGTGTGCGTGCAGCGTGAGCACAGAATAACCCTCACTTCAAAAATTACATTATTGTTATTATTTTTTTAATTAACACAATTGTATCAGCATTTAATGTAACTTTGGCACAATTTAAATACAATAGCATTGTAAGATATTAGTAAAATACATGAAAGGTTGGAAATAAATGTTTTACATTTTATAGGTAAAAAAACAAGGATTTTCAAAACACTTCATTGGAGTTTCCATTATCAACAAAACTTTACAACATTCATGTTTAAATGTTCTAGACCAGATGTTCTGTGGTCTGTGGTCACGACCCCCAAAATAATATTTGAACTGGAGACCCCCCAAAATAATCATATATAATCAGGTTTGAACTGGGGACCCCCACCCTGACAAACTGTAAATTTTAGGAGTTGACACATTACATTTGGTTAGACTCAGTTCCACGTTGCGAGGCGTTGTGAGCTTGTAGATCTGCTATTTTCACAATATTTGCCTCTTTGTTATTTGACAATTTGTCCAATGTTTGACCAGTTTATAGTTTCATTACTTTTAGAAGTGCTTTCATTGTCACTTCACTGTCATCTGGGGACCCCCTGGGGGTCCCTCTGGTGGTCCCCTGATGGGGGTCCCTCTGGGGGTCCAGACCCACAGGTTGAGAACAAACCGTTTCATGTCAATCTGAGAAATTTGTGCCAGAGACTCAATTTTTACAAAATTCCTTGTTTGAAAATAGCAGATCTACAAGCTCACAACATGCTACAGTGTGGCGCGTTGTGAGCTTGTAGATCTGCTATTTCATTCATACAGTAAATGGTTAAAGTGGTTACTCTGATTTTGATGCTATATACATGAATGTTGCTGGGACCCCCTGGAACCCCCTCAATGACCCCTGGACCCCACTTTGAGAACCACTGTATTCATGATCTATAAATCTGTACAATATTAATGTTTAAATGTGTTAGACACACAGAGCCCCCCCCCGCCCCCCCCCCCCCCCCCCCCCCCCCACACACACACACCCCATCGCAATGGAACCCAAATCATATTGATTCTGTAAACAACCCCGCCAACCACCACACCTGTTCCTGATTATTACATTATGATACAACACCCTGTCTGTCTGTCCTCACACCCTGTCTGTCTGTCTGTCTGTCCTCACACAGAGACACAGAGGAGTCAGGCATTAACCCAAAGCCAGCATAGAGAGGTTCAGTGAATGTGGTCTGGACGGTGTAAAGAAGTCTCAGTGTGTTGAGGACACTTCATAGAAGGACAGAATCCCACCAGGACAGTCCAGATACACTGCTACTCTGTTGGAGTCAGAGGGACGAACAGGAAGGAAAGTCTCCTTACTATTGTGTGTGACAATGTATCTGTTACCAGGCTTAACATCTTTACAGTTCAGATTCCAGGACATTTTATTGTATCCAAGCCTACAGTCATCACCATGTCCTTTCCTACTGATTCCTCTGTAGGTCACTCCTATATGAACCCTTCCACTGCTCTCTACCTCCCAGCGTCCAGTCAGACCCTCTGTACACAGAACATGGCCCCGTCCATCAAACCTGTCTGGATGATCAGGATATGAATGAGGCTGTTTCACCCGAGTCGCCTTCCGGTTGTTCTCCGACAGAGAGAGGAATCTGCTTGCTGTGTTTGTGTCCAGTGTGAGACGATGTGAATCTGATGAGAAAACAACACAGTAAACATTGAAAACATCCCTCACTGAGTGACACGCACGCACGCACGCACGCACGCACGCACGCGCACAGTAACAATGTAATTATCAAGGTCAGTTGTGATGTTTTTTGTTTTGTTTTGTTTTGTTTGTTATCTGTGTTTTGTTTTTGTTTTTGTTTTTTTTTGGGGGGGGGGGCTGTTACAGAATCAATATGGTTTGGTTTCCATAGCGATGGGGGGGGGGGGGGGGGGGGGGGGGGGGGCTAACACATTTAAACATGAATATTGTGAATATTGTACAGATTTAAAGATCATTAATACAGTAGTTCTCAAAGTGGGGTCCAGGGACCCCCAAGGGTCCCCAGCAACATTAATGTGTATAGCACCAAAATCAGTGTAACCACTTTAACCATTTAGTGAATATTTGAAAATAAATGAGCTCACAACGCGTTGCATCGCGATGTGTTGTGCACGCACGCACGCATGCACGCACACGCGCGCACACGCACACACACACACACACACACACACACACACACACACACACACACACACACACACACACACACACACACATACACTTTCCAAACATGTTCATATTTTTCATACAGTAATTTAAAAAAATAGCAGGTCTACAAGATTACAGCACGGCACCAAGTGATGCACTGTGATCTTGTATCTGCAGACCTAATGTGTTAAAGGAGTAGTTCACCCCCAAAATGACTTTTTTTCTATTGATTACTCAGGCCATGGAGAGTAGAGTTCAATAATATTTTTTGGTTTTTGTCACATTCCTAAGACAAAAATGTGATAACAATAAATTTACCCCCATTGATTCCGGATGGTGACCCGTTTCGAAACGGGTCACCATCCGGAATCAATGGGGGTAAATTTACTCGAATCAAAATGTTGTTCATTTGAACCACTTTATCCATATTTTACACGTTGGCTATTTAACATCTGTGTCATTTTAGATTAGATCTTTATATTTAGCAACAAGGAATGTCAGAAAACTCTTTTCTCCATATTCTAACCTGTTGTGATTTTACCTAAGTTAGCGCCCCCTACTGTACTTGATCATACTACAGCATTACACAAAAGTACCTAAAGTAGCAGATCTACCATCTCCAAACATGGTGTGAAGTAACACGTTTGGAGCACAGATGTTTTCTAGCTCTAAATGTGTTAAATAGCCAACGTGTAAAACATGGATAAAGTGGTTCAAATGAGTGTAATGCTGTATTAAAAAATTGCTGGGGACTCCCTGGAACCCCCTAAGGACCCCTAGGGGGTCCCCGGACCACACTTTGAGAACCAGTGCTATAAAGAACCATCAACCACTTTAACCCTTCATCGACCGGTGTCTCCCAGGGCTCTATACTTGGTCTGCTCAGTTTCTCCCTCCACACTCCAAGATAGCCGATCTACAAGCTCAAAACGTGTCGTAGCATGATGTGTTGTAAGCTTGTAGATCTGCTATTTACGTCCAACATTGGGACGCAGGGTTTAAATGGTTAATGGTTCAAAGAAGGTTCTTCTGAGGAACCATTTGTGCTTGTGAGCTTGTAGATCTGATATTTACGGTGAATTTTCACAATATTAAGACATGTCCAACATTGGGACGCAGGGTTTAAATGGTTAATGGTTCAAAGAAGGTTCTTTGAGGAACCATTTGTGGTTGTGAGCTTGTAGATCTGATATTTTTCAGAGCCCTGAGGAACTCCAGTCAGTGACGTGGGTTTAAGTGTTTAACATATAAAATACATATCATTAAAATAATGTTTTATTAATTAAAATCAGTTCCTGATTGCAGGTTTAATTAACCACTTGAACCCTGGTGAACCTATTCTGTATTCATAATTATAAAACAGCAGATCTTCAAGCTTACAACATGTTGCAATGAAACAAACACGACAGACAGACGGACGTTGTGAGGTTGTAGATCGGCTATTTTCACTGTATTTAGACAGTTCTGTTTTAATGCATTTATTTTTGGGGGAAATGTTCTTCATTTCAATACAACAATGCATTGATAAAAAATGTAAAAGTACTGTAGTTGTAATTTATACTTTTTTATACTTGAGTATTTACTCGAGTAAATACTTTGTCCACCACTGGTTGTCAGGACAGAAAAATGTCCAAACATGGAATAAATTCCTTCTCAAGACATTTCCTCACTAATGTGTTTGTAAAGATGTCTAGTAACACATTTCAAAAGGTTGAAACTCCCCTAGGGCAGCGGGAACAGCCACGCCCACTTTTCCTGCTCGTCACAAAGCCTTGTTTTGTGTGAGAATCTATATTTGTGGGAGCGTGTGAAATTAAAAAGTATCTTTATTAGTTTGTTGAATCCTAGGAGACACTGCTCCTCAGGAGTCCAGATCACCTGGAGGTCCTCTGGTTCCTCCAGAGGTCCTCCTGGATGGAGTGGAGGAGTGGAGCAGGACTAGGGTGCACCTCACCTGGGTAGAGGGGAGCATGAGGTCCTGGGCTGTTCCCCCTCTCCCCTCTATGGATGTGGTCAGCAACACCACACTTCTCAACACTTTTTATCTGCTGAATAAGAGCTAAGCCTGTTGTCACTTCACACACTGATTGAACTGTGTTTTAAATGGTCTCTCTAGGGGGTCCTGAACCTCAGTTTGGGAACCACTGCCCTGGAGGGGCGTTTTATTTCAATGTTTTGGTTTACTAAACACCTTTAAAACACATTGGTGAAGGTTTTTATAATAACCTCTGAATACAGGGAGGGAGGGGCCAACATAATATAACACATTTATACAGTATAAAATGTCAATGTGACGGACAGACAGACAGACAGACAGACAGACAGACAGACAGACAGACAGACAGACAGACAGACAGACAGACACTCACATCTTGTAAGGAGTTGAGGTTTAATCCAGTGTTCTCCTGAATGATTCACACTGTAGGAAATAGAACAACAATGAATCAATGTCTGACTTTCTAACACACTGTCTCCACTACCTGAGTTCTGTTCCTGTTGATATCACGCGCACGCACGCACACACACACACACACACACACACACACACACACACACACACACACACACACACACACACACACACACACACACACACACACACACACACACACACACACACACACACACACACACACACACCCCTAGAAATTATTGAACATAAACAACAGTAAACAAATGTTTCTGGATACAGATCAAGTCGCCTCCATATTCGACAAACTATCATTATGTATATTAAATCTATGTTAGAATATAGGATACTATCACTGTATCTATGTTAGAATATAGGACACTATCACTGTATATTAAATCTATGTTAGAATATATGACACTACCACTGTATATTAAATCTATGTTAGAATATAGGACACTACCACTGTATAATAAATCTATGTTAAAATATAGGACACTATCACTGTATATTAAATCTATGTTAGAATATAGGACACTATCACTGTATATTAAATCTATGAATAGAACCATGGATCATATAGGATCAAATGATCGTCTGGCTCTAATTGTCCCAGAGTAAAGACTGAACTGGTAAAAACAGTGTTTTGTTTTAGTGTCCAAATCTCTTGGAATGACCTACAGCTCACACTAAAGATCTCTTCTCCTAGAACATGGTTGGCAGTTTTTATTTACAGAGTTCCATGAGTAATATCGATATCGAGGTATTAGACAACGTTAATAAGGCCTAGGGACAAAACTTGAAACTTACTCTAAACATATTTTTTAATTGAAGAATCCCCATCCCACCTGGCCAGCCAGTTCAACATTGTAAGGGAAACACTGCACTAACCAACATGGCCACAGTCCAAGTCTACTCACTTCAGAGTCTCCAGTGCAGCAGAGAGCTTCTTCAGACCAGAGCCTCCTAAGTGGCTGAAGTTCAAGTCCAGCTGTTTCAGATGGGAGGGGTTGAAGGTCAGAGCTGAAGCCAGAGAAGAACAGCCTTCCTCTGTGAGCCCACATCCTGACAACCTGCAGAGAAATCCATATTTAACAAAGTGCTGTTGATGTTCAAGTAAAGATCCACACAGAGCGAAAACACACTATTTATTTACCTCAGGATCTGCAGTCTACACTCTTCACTCTTCAGTAGAGCAGAGAGTTGGTCCACTTGTGATTCCTGCAGGCAGTTGAAACTGATGTCCAGTTCTCTCAAATGGGAAAGATTAGATCTGAGAGCTGAGACCAGGATGTCGAATCCTGTCTGTGTGATGTTACAGCCAGCAAGTCTGTAATTAAAGATTGCATATCTGGATTGATTATCAGAGTTTTGGAGGAGGGACCAAAGATATGGAAAGAACAGACAGGCAGGAATAATGTGAAGTAAATCATGGTCATCTTCCAACAGTAAGCTAACTGACAGGAAACAGGAAGCAGCAAGTTAACAACAGATGATCCAGCAAACTGACTGAGAGAGGACAGACAGACAGACAGACAGACAGACAGACAGACAGACAGACAGACAGACAGACAGACAGACAGCAGGGCAGTTGCCAGGTATACAGTAGTAGATGGTAATCACATATATTTATTAAAGTACATAATATATAAACCAGTAAGACGCCTAAGGGCAAAAAAGCGGCCTCACCCTAAACGGCGCGGTCGTGCATGATGTATCTCGCACGGAACGGAATTCACTTGCAAGTGTGATTCGAGTTGCGGTTGGACAAAATATAGACAAAATCTGTTCCGAAATATGGATATGACTGATGTCTGACATTATAGATGTCTTGATGTAATTTGACTAAATGAAACAGACAACAGGCTGCTGGTGATGGTAGGCTGGGGTACCAGCAAACCTTCCAGTCTGTGTTTACACCAGTTTGACACTCAATGATTGTGTACTGGACGTGATAATTCCCTAGCAGCCATGATGGATCACATATTGTATTTACTGTACCGTATCATTGTGATGTGATTCCAGAGTGAGGACTAACCAACACAAACTCTGACCGTATCATGATTCTAGTCAGTGTGGGATACCATGATGTCAACATAATGCACACTCCTCTTATTATAATCAAACAATAAATAATAAAACAGAAGTAATCTAAATAATGCTGGTTACTTAATCTGACCTCAGTATCTCCAGTTCACAATGTGGTCTCTTTAATCCAGCAGAGATGAGTTCCATGAATGAATCCTCCATGTTGTTATAACTGAGATCCAATTCTCTTAGATGTGAAGGATTAGAGCTGAGAGCTGAAGCCACAATTTCAAAGTCTGGCTCATTTAGTTGACAGCCAACAAGTCTGTGAATGTAGATTACCGGTATGTCAAATCAGACACATTAGATCAAGTTCATACAGTTGATTAACAACGAGAATGTAAATCTATTTGGCCATAGGTCATAAGAACAAGGAACCACTACATGTAAAAGTGAAAGACAGATAATCTGTATACTACAGTTTTTAATGTGCTCTGAACTTGTTCTATGAATTAATGTATTAATTCCTCATGAAAATCAGTAAACCTAGGTAATGACCAAGCAGTGTTAATTTTGACAGCAACTAAATCATATCATCTCAAGTGTTTAGTTGAATTAATATTATAAGACTAAATCTACAGTTGATTTAGTCGACTAAAATGTATCTTGGTTCGCTGTGATGACATCACAATACCCGATTTGCTCTAAACTTAAAGGACAACTTTTTACAACAAGGGTTCATATTTTAGATTGAAATTAGAGAAAAGAAAAGTTGAGTGTTAAAATGTTTTAATTTACTTTCTGTTCTATCGGTTGATCATGTTCAATGTGCTAAACCGTGGGGGCATGCATACGCATGGGGGCATGCATACAAGCGGCTAAATATGTCTTTTCAGACCCAATAAGCCAGCCATTTCTATATTGATATTTACAGTAACACTTCTAGCCCCCATAAGTCATATCTACCCATGAAAGATTGCATTGCATCTTGGGAATGGGCTTATTCTGTGTAAAAAGACATATTTAGCCACTTGTACTTATGCCCCCAGCCACTGAAATCAAAATTTTAAAATCTCTAAAACGGTAGAAAGAAGTACAGGTAAATGAAAACATTTGAACACTCATCTTTTATATTCTTTAATTACAATCTAAAATATGAACCCTTTGTTGTAAAAAACTAAAGTTGTCCTTTAATGCCGAAAATAGCTCATTTACATCTATCTTGTAGAATGGCTATTTTTGGAGTGAAAACCACGCACAATGAAGCATAAAATGACTTGCTTTATAAAGGGGAAGTTCACCCAAAAAATGATTATTTCTATTGTATACTTGATGTGATGTGTGAAATAAAAGGATTTCTTTTTTTATGTGTCTAACCCTAACCCTAACCCTTTACGGCGAATGAAGAATCCAAAAAGGAAGACAATATTTGAGATTAAATGAAGTAAATGGATGCTGAGATTAACACATGAAAACTATCAAAATGACCCACTCCAAAAAAAGGCTCACAGTTTGATGTCAAGTGTCTTAACGAGCCATGAATCCCTTTGTTGAAAACACGTTCTGATGTTGAAAAAAAAACTAAAAAACACATGAATGTCATTCGTCATTCGAGATCATTTTGCCTGGAAATAGTTTAAACGTTTATGAGTTTGATTTCCTTTTAGGTGATCCAAGATTTTGTCACACTGCTCCTCCTCCCACATTGGGAATGGTGGCATTTTGCTATGTTTGCTATGTTTTGCTAGTTTAATTGACATGAATTTCAAGCGACAGCTCCCATTTAAGTATTTTTCTCTCTGAGACAGTAAGGGCTACAGTTACCACACTGGATTGAGAGGTTCACTGTACAGTGGCCTGTGGAAGAAATCATTATTACACCAGTGGTACATGATCTCTGGTCTCCTGGATCCATGAGATAAAAACTATAGGTGTTTAAATGAATTAATTCTAAGGTGGACTGATGCATGATTCTGCATCGATGCTATGACTAGGGATGGGTATCGAGAACTGATTCTTGTTGAGAACCGGTTCCCGGTGGATCGATTCCTTGGAATCATTAGCAAAATTCCTTAACGATTCCGCTATCGATGCCTGCATATGCGCGATGACATCACACGCGCGACACGCTGCCTTGTTTTGTTAGACCGCAGCCAACATGTTGTCTAAGCAGAGCGTTCTAAAGTCTGGCTGTATATTTCACGCTAGTTTTGATAATGAGGCGACAGCTTTCCTATAGTCTGAAAGCTGAAAATCGTGTTGCAAGCCGCGACTCAGAACACAGTCTCACGTGCACACATAAAAGGGGGCTTAAGCCCCTGCCCTTTTATCCATCTGTAAAAAGTGTCCTTTCCAGACCATGAATGCAGTGTTTTACTATGGTGAAAGAAATACAAATGCCTTTTCCGTGTAGGGCTGTCACAATTATGACATAATCGTCTAATCGCAATTATTTGACATAATCGCGATTATTTTTCATAATCGTCATAATCGTTTCCACGTATTTCTTTTAAAGTAAAAAATTGTGGAAATAGCAGATCTACAAGCGCACAGATGCGACCTGTTGTGAGCTTGTAGATCGGCTATTTCCACTATCAATGTTTTTTTTATTATAAAGTACAAAGTATAAAGTTGTCAAATATGTCAGTAATTTCTTTGTATATTTAGGCTACGACAAAAAAAAAACACAATTAAATTGTTAATCGCAATTATTTGAGTGACAATTAATTGTCTTGTAAAATGTCATAATCGTGACAGGCCTATTTCCGTGCCATACCTGAACGCAGCTCCTGAACTTGAATGCAGCATCTTATGTTGAAAGAATTGCCCTCTTTTAGAAATGTCAGCCCCTGCCTCCCTAACATTCTCTGCACGTCCCTGGCACACACAGCTACATGCACACGCAGCAGCAGGCAACAGCCACACTGTTGCTTAATGTTTTCCTTGTGTCGTCTCGTCAGGTTGTCTTGATCGGATGCGCTAGCATAGGCTAGGTCTAGGATAACTAGTTTGTGTCATGGAGGACGACAGTTTGTTTCCAAAGCCACGGTACGAGCGGTTTTAATCCCAACAGCAACATTAAAGGAGAGCCCAGCCCAGTAACGTGGAGGAAGCGATCTGTACACTTTGCCATAAAAAGGTGCCAGTCAGACGTGCTGCTAATACAACAAATCTACAGATCCACCGCCCACAATAATATGCCGAACTGGTAAATAAAACGGCAGCAGACAGTCTAACAGCAGCTCGTCTAGCCTGTCAACGCGACGCGTTCTGAGCTTGTAGATCTGCTATTTTCAGAGCGCAACACCCAAGCGCAACTGGGTCGATCGCTTTGCCACTATAACATTTTAGTCTTTCTTGATGTTCAAAAAGCAATTAAATTGCCAATTTTCTTCATTAAGGAGTACTATCATAGCGGTATACATATAATGAAGGGGGAAAAATAGACGATATATTTGTCAATCACAATTATTTTGTATGATCATTAATCGTCTCCAGAAAGTCCTAACCGTACCACTGGCCACTATTTTTTTAACATCCCCCCCCCCCAATGAGAATTGATAAGAGAATCGATAAGGAATCGGATCGATAAGCGGAACCGGAACCAGAATCGGAATCGCTAAAATCTTAATGATACCCATCCCTAGCCGTGACATAATTGAATATAGACCGTTAACATTCATTATATTTTTTAATTAGTTTCGGAAGGCAACGTCACATTCAACTGTATACTCATTTCTGGTATGGTCCGTTGTCATTGTGGATAGTACAGAGGACTTGGGTTCTCCTGTTCTGTGTGGCACCATGTTCCTTGTTCACTGTTGGTGTGTTTTACCCAGCTTTAATAGGACTAGCCTTTATTTACACTTTCACACGATACCACCAGTCGCTATTTGAGACCTGACTATTATTGGATATTTTATATTAACCATCATTTTTAATTGTACTTTTAGATGTGATGGTAGATTGATTCTCTTCTAATGCGTTTTCTATTCGCATACTAACCGAGCCTTTCTGGTGTTCCGCACGGCTGGGACCAGGTTAGGTTTCCCTCCAGGTGTTGTTGTGTTGTATTTGTCCAGGTCCAACTCATCCAGAACCTCCTCTGACGTCAGCAGCATGTGGGCCAGAGCTGAACACTGACTCTCAGATAGTTTTGTCTTTGATCTGTCCCCTGACTCCAGGTAGTGCTGGATCTCCTGATGCAGTGAGTGGTCGTTCATCTCCATCAAACAGTGGAAGATGTTAATGTATCTGTCAGGAGAGATACTTCCACGCTCACGTTTTATCTCCTTCAGGTTGTCGATGGCTCTCTGGATGCTCTCTGGACTGTTCTGTGTCTGACCCAATAGGCCTCCCAATAGACTCTGGTTGGACTCCAGTGAGAGGCCATGCAGGAAGCGGAGAAAGAGGTCCAGGTGGCCATTCTTACTCTTCGTGGATTTTTCAAAGGCTCTCTTCAGGAAGTCATCCAAGGAACTGACATTAACTCCCAGGAATGTCTTCAGTACCTTCCTGTTCCTCTTCTTGTTCCTCTGTGTGTAACAGTGGAACAGGTAGACTGCAGCCAGAAACTCCTGGATGCTCAGATGAACAAAGCTGTAGACCTTTCTCTCAGATTGAACAGTCTCTTCTTTGAAGATCTCTGTGCACACTCCTGAGTACAGCGAGGCGTCTTTCACATCAAGACCACACTCTTCCAGGTCTTCTTGGTAGAACATCATGCTACCTTTCTCCAGATGTTCAAATGCAAGCCTGCCCAGCTTCAGAATAACCTCCCTGTCAGCCTCCATGAGCTGCTGTTGATTCACATCATGGTACTTCTTCCACTTCCTCTTGGTCTGAACCCACAGGAAGTGGCTGTACATCGCAGTCTGTGTCTTGGGCAGATTTTCTGTCTCGTCTGTCTTCAACATGTCCTCCAGAACGGTAGCGGTGATCCAACAGAAAACTGGGATGTGACACATGATGTGGAGGCTCTTTGATGTCTTCATGTGTGAGATGATTTTGTTGGCCAGCTTCTCATCACTGAATCTCTTCCTGAAGAACTCCTCCTTCTGGGGGTCTGTGAAGCCTCGTACTTCTGTCACCAAGTCAACATATGCAGGAGGGATCTGATTGGCTGCTGCAGGTCTGGTAGTTATCCAGAGGAGGGCTGAGGGGAGCAGATTCCCCTTGATGAGGTTTGTCAACAGCAAGTCCACTGATGATGTCACTGTGGCATCAGAAACAATGTCATTGTTGTTGAAGACATCAGAATCAATATCAATGTTCTTGAATTTCAGTGGAAACCTGCTTTCATCCAGACCATCAAAGATGAAGCCAACCTTCCAGACAGCGAGCTGCTCTGCTGTGACCTTCTTTAATTCTGGGTGGAAACGATGGATCAGTGAGAGAAGACTGTGCTGCTCATCTCTGACCAGGTTCAGCTCCCGGAATGAGAAGGGAACCAGCAGAATGACATCTTGATTTTCCAAACCCCTTGCCCAGTCCAGAGTGAACTTACGCACAGAGAAGGTTTTTCCAATACCAGCGATGCCCTTGGTCAGAACTCTTCTTTTGGGTGTCTCTCTGCCAAGGAGGAGGGGCTTAAAGATGTCACAGCATTTGATTGGTTGGTCATGGAGGGTCTTCTTCTTGGAAGCTGTCTCTAGCTGCCAGACCTCATGTTGGTTATTAACCCCTTCACTCTCTCCCGCTGAGAGGTAGAGCTCTGTGTAGATGCTGCTGAGGGAGGGCACTTCAGTGACGTATGTCACACGATCAAGACGGTTCAAACCGACCTTATAAACCTTTAAATACTCCAGCGGACTGACACCTGCTATGAGAAGACAATGAAGACATGTTAAACATGTTAAAGTTAATTTATAAATTTACATGTAATATAGCATACCATTAAAACTATTTCTTAAATACCCTCCAGAAAATCTACAGTTTGTCAAAAATTAGGGACAACATAAAGAAAAAACAGATAAATAATCAATATCATTGGATCATTTGTTTCTGTCTAAATGTATATGTTAATCATCAGTATTTGGACAGTGATACAGGAATACAATGTGGACATTTAATCTGATGATGTTTTCTGCTATTAAAACATTAATTAATTGATATGAAATGTTAATTAGTGTAAAATGTGTCCAGTCTTACTTTGTTCACTGGTTTGACTGGATGTCTTCTGTTCAGGTGTGGTTCTGAGTCTCTCTCTGTGGAGATGAACACAATATAATATAGATAATAGATAGTTTAATAACTTATATTATTTAATTAACCACTTAAAACCTATATGCTTTGTCTTTCAATGAATAGTCCCGATCTACAAGCTCACAACGCGTTGCATCGCGACACGTTGTGAGCTTGTAGATCTGCTATTTTGAAACATTTAGAACTTTTACATTTGGTACTTTAAGTAGATTTTGATGCCAATACTTTCATACTTTTACTCAAGTACATTTTGAATTCTGGACATTTACTTGGAGTACATCTACAGTGCAGTATTGATACTTTTACTTAAGTACAAAATGGGAGTACTTTTTCCACGTCTGCTTTCAGGCAAACAAAATGTTACACCTGTGATACACACACATCAGGGCTGTTTGGTGAATGGCACACGATATTATCTCCACTGTGTTGTGTCTTATAGTGTGTACATTGTAATGGATTAACATACTGTGTGTGTGGAGGTCCAGGTTCACTGAAGTCTGGAGGCATTCCTTTAGACTTGTCACTCTTCACAGACACACAGCTGGGTGTTGGAGACTCTGGTCTGTGGACAATCATAAACATGTTTCTATAATTATCTCGTCAATAATAAAAAGGTTAGTTTGTTCAACATGATTTATTGTTATTTCTCGTTATAATAAATGTATAATAATTAAATATGAGAAACATTATTGGGTTCTGGTTCCTCAACATTTCTGTGAAAAGGAAAAACATCAAACTAGAAAGGGACGCTCCACAGAGCGCAAACCTCCACCAGGCAGTGTTTTCCACTGCTTAGTATCTATTATTGGTATGGTTGATACCAACATTCTGTTCTTAGTATCTATTATTGGTATGGTTGATACCAACATTCTGTTCTTAGGAAGGCAATCATCAAAGTTGACATTATTTGATTTGGTATAAAATCACCTCTGGGTAGAACACAGCCAATGTATTCTGTGGATTTATTTATGAAAGGATTTTGTCACTCTAAAATATTAAGAGCCAGACCACGATCGATGTCTGTTCAGAAGAGTTTGATAAAAACTAAATGATGTGTTGTTTTCTGTGTATTTTACATTCTGACCTGGGATCAGTAGAGTGGTGTCCATCTTTGAAGTGAATAGGTTTATGCATGGACGCGTCACTCTTCATGGAGACACAGCTGGGTACAGGAGACCCTGCTCTCTGCTGATGGACCCTGAGAGAAACAGAGGATCAACATGATTTTAAACAGGTGTTGACATTAAGTGTTGCCCCTGGTAGGTAAATAAAGCTTTCAGGCCAGTGTAGTTTGCTTTCAGGTTGCCTGACGGGGCAAGTGCTCATTTGAGAGGGGACGCACCGTCTATAAACAACACCAGATATCTGTCTAATCACTTGAACGAGGCCAGAGCGCGTTGTCTTCTGGTCTGTGGAATGTAAAATAAGAGCACTGTTTACCTATAATGTGCTGGTTTAACTGAACTTTGCAACGCAACGGCGCAGCAGTCAGAGAAACAACATTCCCCTGGTCAGCTGCTGACTAAACTGACCCTCGATGACGATGTGGAAGTTTATCTGGAGCTCTTTGAGAGGACCACTGCTGGAGAGAGGTGTCCTGTAGCAGAGTGGGTGGGATACCTGTCCAGACTCCACATCTGTTTGGTGACTACTATAGAAATACTGTGTACCGATTTGCCTTCAGCCAGAAACACACGCATGCATGCACTTTCAAGTATAATTTCTTCCTCGGCCTAATGGGAAAGTATGTGCAAAATTTCACAGAAATCACACCCTGCGTTCATGATTTGTGGCATTTTGTTCAAAACGGAGCACTGCAAACTTTAGAAGCCAATCTTGCCAATCAGCATGGAATATGAATAATTTGACAAATCAGTTTGGTTTACTGTCAAACTAATTGTTCTGCAAAAGTCAGCCTCCCGGTGGCGCTATGACAGGCCGATCTGAAAAGATTGTCCAGAGGTTCTGCTCTGACATCCAGGGAGTGTGTGTACAGTTTCGCTGCGATCGGGCAAACGCTGCCGGAGATTAGCTGTTCACAGACAGACACATAGCCAGACAGAGAGACAGACAGACAGGCACACACACACACACACACACACACACACACACACACACACACACACACACACACACACACGGACGGACGGACGGACGGGATGCAAAACAGTCTCTGCCAGTCTCCTTCAGCCTCGTGAGGACTAGTGCTTTTCTAAGTACCCAAAGTCGCAGGAATTTTATACATGTAGGTCACTTTGTTGTGTTATATTGCTGTGTCCCTTTGTTGTGTTATATTGCTGTGTATAATGTAAAGGAGGATTCACTTACTCTGTGTGTGGAGGTCCACTGAAGTCAGGAGGTGCCCATCTAGAACGGTCACTCTTCATAGACACAAGGCTGGGTGTTGGAGAATCTGCTCTGTGGCGTTTGGCAGAACACTGACTTACATCCATCTCTAGGTCTTTATTAAACCTGTCATGGTTACAGTCAATGAAATAGATCATCTCTAGGTCTTTATTAAACTTGTCAGGGTTACAGTAAATGAAATAGATCATCTCTAGGTCTTTATTAAACCTGTCAGGGGTACAGTTTGATTGATTGATTGATTGATTGATTGATTGATTGATTGATTGATTGATTGATTGATTGATTGATTGATTGAAGAATTTACTATAAGGTTGCATAAGACAGTTTCATGACAGTACAAATCACTGGTACAAGGTCAACTAAAAGGAGATCCTAGTAAGCTTTACGGCTTATTTACACAGGAACCACTTAATTTATCTCATATAACATTGAAAGACAGACAGACGCAAACTACCACAACCACAGGTGGGTAATGCATGCAGTTTACTATGACACAGTTCTAGCCAGTGGAGCCTGACTCATAATCACCAGTAAGACTCCCTAATCGGGAGATAAGCGACCGTCAGGTCGCTTACACAAACTTTAGAAGGCAATTGTAGCCAATCAGGAGGGAATATGTGAAATGGCAAGTGCTGGGAATAGGGCCATGTGAGAAATGTGGGGTGGCGGTTGTGGTTTGGCAGCCAAGGAGTGTGTGTGCAAAGTTTGGCATGGATAGGGGCAACGGAGGCGGAGATACAGTATGAGTAGGGCAACAGTGTGACGTGACGTGACGTGATGTGACGTGACGTGACGTGA
>NC_137830.1:8578263-8788263 GCF_963921795.1 Nannobrachium achirus
GTAGATCTGTTCCTTTTAGTATTTTTGCGTGACACTGTCAGGTTGTGTGTGTGTGTGTGTGTGTGTGTGTGTGTGTGTGTGTGTGTGTGTGTGTGTGTGTGTGTGTGTGTGTGTGTGTGTGTGTGTGTGTGTGTGTGTGTGTGTGTTTTATTACCACAACCACAGATGGGTAATGCATGCAGTTTACTATGACACGGTTCTATCCAGTGGAGCTTGACTTATAATCATCAAAGTTGACATTATTTGATTTGGTATAAAATGTATGAATCAAATATGGAAGGATGTTGTCATGCTAAAATAATGAGTGCCAGACCACAATGTCTGTTCAGTAGAGTTTGATAACAACTAAATGATGTGTTGTATTCTGTGTGTTTTACATTCTGACCTGGGATCAGTAGAGTGGTGTCCATCTTTGAAGTGAATAGGTCTATACATGGACGCGTCACTCTTCATGGAGACACAGCTGGGTACAGGAGACCCTGCTCTCTGCTGATGGACCCTGAGAGAAAGAGAGGATCAACATGATTTTAAACAGGTGTTGACATTAAGTGTTGCCCCTGGCAGGTAAATAAAACTTTCAGGCCAGTGTAGTTTGCTTTCAGGTTGTCCGACAGGGCAAGTGCTCGTTTGAGAGGGGACGCAATATCTGTCTAATCACTTGTGTCTCTTGGTCTCGTGGTCTTCTGGTCTGTGGAATGTAAAATAAGAGCACTGTTTATCTATAATGTGCTGGTTTAACTGAACTTTGCAAAGCAACGGCGCAGCAGTCAGAGAAACGACATTCCCCTGGTCAGCTGCTGACTAAACTAACCTCGATAACGATGTGGAAGTTTATCTGGAGCTCTTTGAGAGGAAAACTGCTGGAGAGAGGTGTCCTGTAGCAGAGTGGGGTGGGATGCCTGTCCAGACTCCATATTATCAGTAATCAATGCTGTGAACTTCACTGTTCTGCATCTCAAAGCCAATATTTTGGCAAAGGAAAACCTCAGACCAGGATAATGCGGAGTCCAAGGACCAAGGTTTCATAAGCGCCAGGCCCCGGTGATGAGGCAGAATTTAAAGACTCTCAGGTATAATTTCTTCCCTAGCGGGAATGTGCATGCAGAATTTGACGGAAATCACACACGTGTTCATGATTTGAGGTGCCTGACATATATCCGTTTGATTTAATGACTATAGAAATACTGTGTACGGATTTGCCTTCAGCCAGACACGCACGCACGCACGCACACACTCACGCATGCACGCAAGCACGCACGCACTATACAGTACACACACTATTCACAGATAGACACATGGACACACACACACACACACACACACACACACACACACACACACACACGGACGGACGGACGGACGGACGGACGGACGGACAGACGGACAGAGTGCAAAACAGTCTCTGCCATGTCTTCAGCCTAGCGAGGACAAGTGCTTTACTAAGTACCCACAGTCGCAGGAATCTTATACATGTAGATCACTTTGTTGTGTTATATTGCTGTGTATATTGTAAAGGAGGATTCACTTACTCTGTGTGTGGAGGTCCACTGAAGTCAGGAGGTGCCCATCTAGAACGGTCACTCTTCATAGATACAAGGCTGGGTGTTGGAGACTCTGCTCTGTGGCGTTTGGCAGAACGCTGAGTTTCATCCATCTCTAGGTCTTTATTAAACCTGTCAGGGTTACAGTCAATGAAATAGATCATCTTTAGGTCTTTATTAAACCTGTCAGGGTTACAGTCAATGAAATAGATCATCTCTAGGTCTTTATTAAACCTGTCAGGGTTACAGTCAATGAAATAGATCATCTCTAGGTCTTTATTAAACCTGTCAGGGTTACAGTCAATGAAATAGATCATCTTTAGGTCTTTATTAAACCTGTCAGGGTTCCAGTCAATGAAATAGATCATATCTAGGTCTTTATTAAACTTGCCAGGGCTACAGTCAATGAAATACAATAATGTATGTGTTTTTGCTAATACAGTAATATCATGAATGATTCTCTTTGTATTGCTTATTCATTGATATAATCTAGAATCCACGTTGAACCTGGACATTTCATTATAGGTCTCATTAAAAAATAAAATAGCAGATCTACAAGCACAAAGCATCACAGTGCAATGTTTTGTGAGCTTGTAGATCTGTTCCTTTTGGTATTTTTGCATGACACTGTCAGGTTGTGTGTGTGTGTGTGTGTGTGTGTGTGTGTGTGTGTGTGTGTGTGTGTGTGTGTGTGTGTGTGTGTGTGTGTGTGTGTGTGTGTGTGTGTGTGTGTGTGTGTTTTATTACCACAACCACAGATGGGTAATGCATGCAGTTTACTATGACACGGTTCTATCCAGTGGAGCTTGACAAAAAAAGTTGACATTATTTGATTTGGTATAAAATGTATGAATCAAATATGGAAGGATGTTGTCATGCTAAAATAATGAGTGCCATACCACGCTGTCTGTTCAGTAGAGTTTGATAACAACTAAATGATGTGTTGTATTCTGTGTGTTTTACATTCTGACCTGGGATCAGTAGAGTGGTGTCCATCTTCGAAGAGAATAGGTCTATACATGGACGCGTCACTCTTCATGGACACACAGCTGGGTACAGGAGACCCTGCTCTCTGCTGATGGACCCTGAGAGAAAGAGAGGATCAACATGATGTTAAACAGGTGTTGACATTAAGTGTTGCCCCTGGCAGGTAAATAAAACTTTCAGGCCAGTGTAGTTTGCTTTCAGGTTGCCTGACGGGGCAAGTACTCATTTGAGAGGGGACGCAACAACCGTCTATAAACACACCACCAGATATCTGTCTAATCACTTGAACATGGCCAGAGTGGCCAGTGTCTTCTGGTCTGTGGAATGTAAAATAACAGCACTGTTTACATATATATATGTGCTGGTTTAACTGAACTTTGCAAAGCAACGGTGCAGCAGTCAGAGAAAAAACACATTCCCCTGGTTAGCTGCTGACTAAACTAATCTCTAATCTAATAAAATAATTCGAGTCGAGTCTGACTCCGCCATGACAGTTTTCACGGACCAATCAGAGTCCACTAAAGACTCACGTGGGCAGAAGAGCACCAATCAGAGTCCACTAGGGACTCTCACATGGGCAGAACAGCTGGGGGGGGGGGGGGGGGGGCTGCGACCGGACCAGCCTACCACGTGCCTCAAGTCTACAGCCCTGAATGGCCCATTCAATTCGCCCGCTCCTCAGGCGAGCTTGAAATAAAATAAAATATCTCCGTTGTCAGTCCACACTACACACCACCCAACAACAGGGGGTGGTAATGTGCGGACTGATTCATCAGGCTAGTCCTGTAGCAGTGTGGGGTGGGATGCCTGTCCAGACTCCACATTTATCAGTAATCAATGCTGTGAACTTCACTGTTCTCCATCTCAAAAGCCAATATTTTGTCAAAGGAAAACCTTAGACCAGGATAATGTGGAGTCCATGGACCAAGATTTCATAAGCGCCAGGCCCAGGTGAGGAGGCCGATTTGAAGACTTTCAGGTATAATTTCTTCAGTAGCGGGAACGTGCGTGTAGAATTTTAGGGAAATCGCACACCGTCATCATGATTTGAGGTGCCTGACATATCCGTTTGGTTTAATGACTATATAAATACTGTGTAGGGATTTGCCTTCAGCCAGACACGCACGCACGCACACTCGCACGCACTTTCAAGTATCATTTCTTCCTCGGCCTAATGGGAAAATGCGTGCAAAATTTCACGGAAATCACACGCTGTGTTCGTGATTTGTGGCATTTTGTTCAAAACGGAGCACTGCAAACATTCAGTTTCGCTGCGATCGGGGCAGGGGCACTGGAACTCCCAAATCCCAAGGGGAGCTGAGCTTGGAGGAGTGCGTGCGGCCTTTGGCCGCGTGCCGAAAATTCATGTTTTTTATCCGGTTTTGGGTTCTTTTTATCACGGTTTCGGGTGCTTATTCCCCCCGCACAACGGTGTAACAAGGAGCTGTATAGTTACTAGTTAGCACACAGTGCAACACACAGCACGCATGCACACACACACACACACACACACACACACACACACACACACACACACACACGCGCGCGCACGGTCACTCACGCACACACTACAAAATCGGGTATTATTTTTGCAACAGTTTTCTACTGTTTTTCATTCCCCATATACAACGGTGTTAGTTTGCAACAATGAGTCTAGAGACAGTTTCTAGTTCTCAAATAAATAGACTTTGGTGTGCCATCAAAGCGGGATTTTATTTTAAAACAAAGTTTAAATTCGACTTCCCTTCTGACCGGAGGTGGCAAGGTGACCATGTGATTAGGTGACCATGTGATAATCAAACACCTTTTTTTATTTACATATTTTATTCCCCAAAGTCAAATACATTATTGTTTTAATATAGCTCTGTGTGTGTATATATAGGCCTATATATTTTTTTTTTCTCAATCGGAAAATGGATTTTTCTACTCCCCAACACCAGGGGAGCTGCAGCTCCCTCAGCACCCCACTTCCAGCGCCCCTTCGGGGAAACGGTGCCGGAGATTAGCTGTTCACAGTCAGACACATGGACACACACACACGCACGCACGGACGGACGGACGGACGGACGGACAGATAGACAGACAGGGTGCAAAACAGTCTCTGCCATGCCTTCAGCCTAGTGAGGACTAGTGCTTTACTAAGTACCCACAGTCACAGGAATGTTATACATGTAGATCACTTTGTTGTGTTATATTGCTGTGTGTATTGTAAAGGAGGATTCACTTACTCTGTGTGTGGAGGTCCACTGAAGTCAGGAGGTGCCCATCTAGAACGGTCACTCTTCATAGACACAAGGCTGGGTGTTGGAGACTCTGATCTGTGGCGTTTGGCAGAACGCTGAGTTTCATCCATCTGTAGGTCTTTGTTAAACCTGCCAGGGCTACAGTCATGACAAATATCTTCTTTAGGTCTTTATTAAACCTGTCAGGGTTACAGTTTGTAATCATAAAGAAGAAAAAAGAAAAGGAAAACAATAGTATATACTGTATTTACAGTGAAAAACAGGAGGTAAGTATGAGCTTATGTGGCGGAGAGAGTCGCAGCCCCAGCCTGAAGCCTCAAAAGTCTAGTATCTGCTCTCGTTCCATAGGGATATTCCTTTGGAGTAATGGTTAAGATATTGGACTTTCACGCGGGAGACCCGGGTTCGAAGCCGGGTGGGGAGGTTCGGATCACCTCCGTTACATTGGTGCCGTGACCCGGATTCGGGCTTCCCCGTAGGAGGAGGTCAAAGGGGGGTGAGTGTGGCGGAGAGAGTCGCAGCCCCAGCCTGAAGCCTCAAAAGTCTAGTATCTGCTCTCGTTCCATAGAGATATTCCTTTGGAGTAATGGTTAAGATATTGGACTTTCACGCGGGAGACCCGGATTCGAAGCCGGGCGGGGAGGTTCGGATCACCTCCGTTACACTTAGTCTACAGGTTTTGAGTAGCAGCCGTCTGTCGGAACAATTTTAGAGGAGGTTATGTATTTACACTCCTTTGGGGCTTGCGATAGGGTGTTTCACATGCTAGTGGTATAGCAGGAGAACAAATTTGAGCCTTTTTAGTGTCAAATCTGCATGGGTTGAAGGTGATTAGTGGAGCTGCCTCTGGTGTATGGGTATCCTTGATGTTTAGTAAGTATTAGCTCCTTTCGTAACCTCTCACTCCGCTGCGCTACGAGATGAGGTTCCTGCTCATAACATGCCCAAATGAGCTTTTTCCGGGAGTAGTTCGCCAGGTTATCAACCGCTCCTACCATCACCAAGCGTTGTATCCAAAAAGTGGGTGGGGTTGCACCACCTCACACTAAGTTCAAACGTAGCCTAGTTGTAACGTAAATGGCTTCTAAGTCAAGACTTACGCATTACTAGAATTTCAGCTGTTGCACCACTCTAACCTATCTCTAAGTAACTACTAAATATTTACACCAGCCTTTAGGCAGCACTAAGTCCTTACTAAGTAACCTATCACTATGGGAGTAGAGCAACTACACTACTAACGTGGCAGACAGCATTATATCTGCTATTTAATTAATTCAACAATGAAACGACCCATCTGTTTAAAACATACATTAAGCCCTATTTCGATCATTTGAAAATAGCCGATCTACAAGCTCACGGTGTGTCTGCATTCAATAGAGTATTTCTATATTGCAGGATTGATACTTTTTTAATTCATTTGAGTACTTTCAACCACTGGATATACCGTATACAGCACAACAGCGAATTGAACGGTGCGCTCTCTTCCCCTGTGTCTCAAAATATGCGTTGCCCTGCGTTGCTTCACAACGGGGAAAAATGTATGAGGCCAATATAATTTGTGATACAATCCGTTTACAGGGCAGTGTGCAGGGATGCGCTCGCCCTGTGCACGCATATCAGTGACTTGTGTACATGCCAGTGGAGAGACAGAGCTCTCTGTTGAAAAAAGACGATACAAGCATTGCTTCCTTACTAGAAACAGTTCTTTTTCATTGGATTCGGGAGCTATGACGTCATTTTATTCGACTATACATTACTTTAGGAACAGTCTACGCATTACTAGTTATTATACGTTTACGTTATGCCTTAAGAAGTCGTGGTGCAACACCTGTTAGTAACTCACTGAGTTACAAACTAACTAGTAGTTACTAAGCCTCTAGTAAGGACTTTATACCCTAACTTAGAGCAGAACTTACGTTCTGGTGGTGCAACTGGCCCCTGGCCCATTGCAAGATGCTGTACTCTGTCAGCTACAGTCAATGAAATAGATCAGACAGACAGACAGACAGACAGACAGACAGACAGACAGACAGACAGACAGACAGACAGACAGACAGACAGACAGACCTCTTATGTTCTCCAGGGTCCAACTCCTCTCTCTCCCCTGAGCCACTCATGGTAGAGCAGAGACCTTTAAAGACAGACAGACAGACAGAGAGAGAGAGAGAGAGAGAGAGAGAGAGAGAGAGAGAGAGAGAGAGAGAGAGAGAGAGATTGTGTGTCAGTTGGACTCATTCATTACATCAGAGGTTAATTTAGAACAATTTGGTTCCATTTGTACACTCTCAGAGTTACAGACCTGTAAGGGTCCATTTGGTTCCTATTCTATTTACACACTCATGGAACCAAATGGACCCTTACAGGTCTACTCCTGCCAGGGGCAGGGAGTCAAACACCTACCCAGACCACACTGCACACACAGAGCAACAATCACCATAACACACGTCTCAATACTAGAAAGAAGTCTGGTTGCCTTTTATGTCCATATATGGAGATCCCTGATGTCATCAATATTGAGCCCATATCTTGGAATGCCCATATATGGATATGCTGTGTCTCATGTGGTCTATGACGTCAAACATCTATGATGTCAGTCATCTCCATATTTGGAAAGTTAGATTTTTGCATTTTCTCATTCGAGTCAATGGAGAAAGTTAATTCACAAATACATTAATATAAATTAAACTATATAACATATCTCTTAGCAAAGAACATGATTCCTGATGTTGGATTTGACACATGGTCCAAGTGTTTGCCCTCAAAACTGCAGGAGGAGTAGCGCGGCAAAATGAAGTTTATCTGGGAAGATTGATAGAAGAAAATGTTTGCTCTAACGGCCCATGATTATGTTATTTTAATATCCTTTGAGGTAAACTGTCATACATACAAACACTGTGTTTGATGGTTGACTATTCAGGGATGTGTTCATTATTATGTGTTCATTATGCCGCGACCCCCAAAAGAATCATATTTTAAGTGGGCTGAAACCTAGCATCATTTAAATATTCTCAAACGCCACGATTTCACGACATGAACAACCGGAATCTGTGCAGCCCTTAGCTGTGAGAGCCTGTGACCACACAAACGCAAGCACGCAGGCACTCACACATGCACTCTGACGCACACGCACACGTACGCGCACGCACACACACACACACACACACTAGGGGTTCAGACTTCAGAGTCTTGCTCAAGGACTCTTCCGGTTCTCCACCCGGTCGCTCCTGAGCCACTGCCACCATTTCAGCTCCGCTGTAGGATGATGTCACATGGCAACACGTGTGACGTGAATACAGCAGATCTACAAGCTGTAGGTGACGCAGGTGGCAACACGCTGTGAGCTTGTAGATCTGCTATTTTCAGTACTTGACACTGCCATACAAAGTATAATTTGGGCTTATATGTTTTTCCTCGTTGTCACCTCTCCATCTCCACCACATGAGGGCAGTGAAGTGACAATTTAAGACCTTTTTAAAAAGACCTTCACTGCATCAAAAGTAATCAACAAACTATGCTATAAAAACTGGTCAGATTGTCAAATAATATAAGAGGCAAACATTTTCAAAATGTCATAATAATGCATCGCATTATCATGATATTACTTTTAAGCCAATTGTTATTATGTTTAACTTGACATGCACATATTAGTGTGGTTTTATTATAGAAATTAAATACATTTCTACTCACTCTCTTCACAAGTTTTAACAGCAAAATGTCCGTCTTCTGTCTGTGTGCGTCTTGTTCATCTGTCTCTCTCTCTCAGTCTCTCCTTACTGTGAAAAAACCCAAAGAACAAAGAACATGAACTTTTCTCTCTCTGCCTGACTCGATGAGGAGGGAGGAGTTGTTTGGAGAGAGAGAGGAGGGGGGAGAGACAGAGACACAGAGAGAGAGAGAGAGAGAGAGAGAGAGAGAGAGAGAGAGAGAGAGAAAGGTCGTTCCAGGGCACTCTGTTGCATAAGGGTTTCATGGAACGGAAACAGCAAATCTACAAGCTTACCTTGTGGGGTGTCAATGATGTTCTGTGAACTTGTAGATCTGCTCATTTCAGTATGCGACACTGTGGTACCATGAAGTATACATCTGAGCTTAAAGGAGCAGTTCACCCCCAAAATAAAAAAAATGTTCTATTAATTACTCACCCCATGGAGACTTGAGTTCAATAATATTTTTTTGTTTTTGTCGCATTCTGAAGCCAATAATTTGAGGGGACTCTTTGTAGCCCATTGATTCCAGATGGAGACCCAAATGCATTTGGCTTAGGAATGCGGCTTAACACATTTAAAAAGGAGTAGGGGTGACCGTTTCCTTCACAGCCACAGCCTCTCGGCTTTGGAATAGCCTGCCCATCTACATTAGATTGGCACAGTCAATTGGGACTTTTAAAACACTATTAATTACCTTTTTTCTTTAGCGTTTAATGGTACCTACCGGTAATTGCTTAAATTCAGCATATCTTTGTATTAGCTGCCTGCTGCTGTTCCCCTTGCTTTGCTGTTTTTGGTTTGAACTGTTTTATTTGATGAATTGCTATGCTTTGCTTTTTTTCCTCTGCTTGTATTGTTTGTGTTTTTACCTGTACAGCACTTTGGTTCAGCTCGACTGTTTGTAAGCAAGATGGCCGCAACCGGCATGACTCGCAGCGCATCGCGGCAAACATTTAAGGATTTAAAGCGCTTCTATGCGATTAAAACAATAAAATCGGTAGAAAAGCCACGGGTAACAAAAAGTGTTCCCCCGTGGGTGGCGATCGGATTTATAATATCTTGTGTATGTCTAATCCAGTTGAGGAATCTCATGCTAAACAACATGGGAGAAAACTCCTGCAACTACACACCAGCGGTGAGAAGCCAACTCTTACTGTTCTCTGGGCTGTTGGACAACGGTCACGCCAGGTCTCCTTCCAAAGGTGAAGAAAGGGGAACATCTCGCTCCTCCAGAGGCCTGGTACAGATAGCGGTGATTCTCCTGTTAGCGGGCGATGTGGAACAAAATCCGGGTCCACACGAAACAACTCAGGTGCCCATAACACAGACGAATGAGGCTATCAGGCCACAGAACAACTTCATCCAGCAGCAGCTGATATGGCCTCCGCTAACACCCGAAGCTGCAAACATTCTACTGGCTTGGATCCATCTTCCCTCGCCGTTGTTCAAATGGCTCATCATTCTCGCTGGGATACTGGCTGATGGCAGGAATCCGGTGTTTGCACAGGCACCGGCTGCGTTCCAGACCACGAACAACACGGACAGCGAGACGTTCCAGAGCGACGTTATCCTCGCAGCAACACTGTCTGATGGCAGCAATACGGAGACTACACAGCCTCCGGCAGCGTTCCAGACAGCGTCAAACACAGCGGGCTATGAGACGTTCCAGAGCAAAAACATCCTCGCCACCACGCAGTCTGATGGCAGCAATACGGAGACTACACAGCCTCCGGCAGCGTTCCAGACAGCGTCAAACACAGCGGGCTACGAGACGTTCCAGAGCGGAGGCATCCTCGCCACCACGCAGTCTGATGGCAGCAATACGGAGTCTACACAGCCTCCGGCAGCGTTCCAGACAGCGTCAATCCCGGCGGGTAGTGAGGCGCTCCAGAACGACGGCATGAACCCGACGACAAAGCGGCCGCTGGCTACGTTCCAGACGGCAGCAAACCGGGTAAACAGCGGGGAGACTCCGCCAGACGAAAGGGAAGCATCCAGGCGGGTCAGCAGGACTGCGGCCACGGTCAAGGCCAAGAGCAACACAACTATAAATGGATCGTCATCCGCGGCAGAAGACTGGCACAAACAAAGAGGGTCTTCAAGTCAGTGTTTTGTAGGAAAGGTTTGCATTTTCTACACCTTAATATTTGTAGCCTGTTTAACAAAATAGGTGAAATTGAGGATTTGGTAAAAGATGCAAAGCTTGGAATAATGTGTTTTACGGAAACCTGGCTTGATTCTAGTATAAATGACTCTGAAATTGCAATCCCAAATTATAATATAATTAGGAAAGACAGAAACCGACAAGGAGGGGGGGTATGTGTATACATACGATCGGACATTCCTTTTAATGTCAGAGAGGATCTCATGAGCGATCTGGAAATCATATGGTTGGACATTTGTTTAGCCAAAACAAAACCGATATTATTTGGGGCTTGTTACAGACCTCCAGATCAGACAGGGTTTTATGACACCTTGGACTCAGTCTTATCTAACGTGACTGTATCAATGGAAACTCTGATTTTGGGAGATATGAACACCGATGTTGCAAACTCCGCCCATCCTTCTTTGAAAGCGCTTGAACAAGTTTGCAATTCTTTTGGTCTTAAGCAATTAATAAAAGAATTCACCAGAATAGGCAAAAAATCTAAAACTATCATTGATTTAATTTTAGCTTCAGATGTCTCAAAAATATCTCAGAGTGGTACAATTGTGTACGGTATAAGTGATCATTATATAACGTACTGTACAAGGAAAGTAATGAAAGAGAAATTTTGTGATCACAAAACTGTCCTGGCCATGGGAAGCTTTTGGGAAAGATTTCCATGAAGAAATTGACAAAATCGCACCCCTCAGGCAAGTAAGAATAAAACAAAGGTCGAGCAGCTGGTTTAACAATGAAATATTAGAATCTATCAGGGCCAGAGAGACAGCCCTAAAAAAATTTCGCAAAACGAATTCTTTAGAAGATTTTTCTTGTTTTAAGGAACGGAGGAACAAGACTCAGAGGCTCATTAAGAAAACTAAACAGTCCCATTATAAAGATCAGATCATGGAAAATAAAGGTAATACGCAGAAGTTGTGGAAGACCCTAAAAGAACTTGGAGCAGGAGATAAAATAAAAACAAAAGGCAGCAAAATAGGCCTTAGGATAAATGAAGAGATGGAGTATGATAACAAATTGGTGGCAAATCAATTTAATAACTACTTCACAAATGTAGCAGCAGATCTGGTCTCCAAATTGCCGGCCACACCTGGGTTATTTGACATTAACAGGGTCAGGGATTTTTATGAGAAGCAAGGAGTGAGTTCAAATTCATTCTCACTGCAGAAGGTTGAGGTGGGAGCGGTCTCTAAGATGCTCTTGGAGATAAATTGCACTAAGGCCACAGGCCTGGACGGTATATCTCCTCTCTTTTTAAGGGATGCAGCAATGCAGATAGCTCCCAGTATCACAGACATCTTCAACCTATCCATTGAACAGGGAGTTTTTCCCCATGACCTAAAAAAGGCAAAGATTCTCCCCCTGTATAAAAAAGGAAACAAAAGTGACCCAGGTAATTATCGACCAGTGTTAATCTTGGGTTCCATGTCAAAGATCTTTGAGAAAATCATTAACGGGCAGTTAAATGAGTACATGGATAGGAACAATCTAATGTACAAACTACAATCAGGTTTTAGAAAATCTTACTCAACCGATACATGTTTATTGTATTTAACAGAGAAAATTAGGAAGGAGGTTGACGGAGGGAAGCTCTGTGGTATGGTGATGCTCGACCTGCGGCGAGCTTTTGACACGGTGAACCACAACAGGTTAGTGAACAAGCTTGAGGCCCTGGGGGCAGACATGGCAACCTGCAGGTGGTTTAATTCCTACCTGACAGGGCGAGAGCAAAGGGTTGAGGTAAGTGGTGTATTGTCAGACCCAAACACCATGGAATGTGGAGTCCCTCAGGGAAGCATTCTAGGCCCATCCTTGTTTTTAATTTATATAAATGATATGATAGATGCCTGTAACTGTGACTTATTCCTGTATGCAGATGATTCGGCCCTGCTAATGTCCCATAAGGACCAATCAATCCTGGAGAGCTCCCTGAGTAAGGAATTGGCTAATGTCAACTCCTGGCTTATTGACAACAAGCTATCTTTACACTCGGGGAAAACAGAAGCAATCCTGTTTGGATCAAAAATACAATTAGGAAGGAACACCGATTTCAAGGTCAAACTTAACTCTGATTTTATAGCAGCTAAAACATCAGTGAAATATCTGGGCTGTATCTTGGAAGGTAACTTAGATGGCCAAAATATGGCAAACAAGGTCTTGAGCAAGGTCTCTGGCCTGACCAAATTCTTAGCAAGGACAGCAAGATATTTAGATAGGGAAACTAGTCTGACGGTGGCAAACTCCTTGATTTTGTGCCATTTTGACTATGCATGTACATCCTGGTTCGAGGGCCTATTAAAGTCCCAAAAGACAAAGCTACAGTCAGCACAAAATAGACTGATCAGGGTCATACTGGGGCTAGAGCCCAGATCCCATATAGGGAGGAATCAATTTAGGGAAATCAACTGGCTCCCTGTGGAATCCAGAGTGACCATGTCAAGACTGACCATGGTACATAAAATTAAATATGGAGAAGTCCCAGAATATCTAAAGAGATGTTTTACGCGAGTAAGTGATGTGCACACACACTTTACCAGAGCTAGCATAGCAGACATGAGCCACCCAACTTTTAAAGGTAAAGTAGGTAAGGGTTCTTTTACATACCTAGGAGCCACACAGTGGAATAACCTAGAAATAAATGTCAAATTGACAAGCAATGTAAGGGTTTTTAAGCAGAAGATAAAAGCAGGTCTTTTAGAAAGGGTACCCCGATAGTCTAAGAAAGACACGGGAGTATGGGTTTATGTTTTATGGTTGTACTGTTTGTAGGTACTGTATATGTATGTCTGTATTGTAATTTGTTCGGTTTTTAACTTAGTAATTGTTATTTGTATGAGGACCTCAGCGGAAATAAGTCTCACGACTTTTCTGCGTAATCCTCGATTTGCTGTATTGTATTTTACTGCTTTTCAAATAAAATCAAATCAAATCAAATCAAATCAACGTGCTATCAATCAATCAAAATCAATCAAAACTTTATTTATATAGCACATTTAAAAACGACAATGCCGACCAAAGTGCTTTACAACAGATTAAAAAACAGTGGAATCGAAAAACAATACAACCAAAGTACAGACAAACAAACAAGCGAGAAGAAGAATAACAAAGTTAAAATTTTAAAAGCTGTGGTTAAAAGCCAGATTAAAAAAGTGAGTCTTAAGAAGGGACTTAAAAACCTCAATAGACTGGGCAGAACTGACACGAAGAGGAAGGTCGTTCCACAGCCTAGGGGCGGCCACGGCAAAAGCGCGGTCGCCCCTAGTTATGAGCTATATAAAGTTTGATTTGATTTGATTTGAACCTGAAGAGAGAGAGAGATTTTTTTTCCCACTTTGGTTCCTGCCAAACATGTTCTAACAATAGAGAATAAAGACACAAATATCTCTCTGCACCCCACCATGTCGTGGCGGTCGCTTATCTCCCGATTAGGGAGTCTAAAGCCCGTATCAGAGTCGGGTCCGCGGTGTAGTGCCGTGTAGTCTTTTTGAGCGTTAACGTTGTAGTTTTATGACTCAAAAAGACTACACGGCACTACACCCCCGACTCTGATACGGGCTTTAAGCCGGCCATACATTACAAGATAATCGGGCCCGACTGAATCGGGTAGAATTAAACACTACAGGATCATTTTTTCAGATTATTTGACCAGATAATCTAAACGGGCTCACACTAGCCGTTTTGAACAGTCGGGCGCTCCGCACGCTACAGGATTCTATCCCGATTGAGTCGGGCTCGAACACAGCAATAATAAATAATATCATTGATACAAAATGCCACGGGGGCTGTTCTGAGCGCTGTGCTTTGCAACACGCACGCTGCACGCACACGCACATACAAACACATTACGTTATCCACTCACTCAACACGTACAACACCGCCTCACGCAACGGGAAAAAAAAGCTTCAATATGGAAGTTGTGTCCTATTTTGATGATAATATGAGTTAACTGACATGTTTCATGTCCATCCAACTCTGACATCCTCTCTCTCCTGCGCTATTAAGTGCTGCTCCTTCTCACGGTGCCTGATTTATGATTAGTCGTATGACGGTGTAGCGCACACAGAACATAGATCTCCAAGACCAAACGGTGTCCCTTCCGTGCCACGTTGTAGGCTTGTAGATCAGGGGAGAGCCCCCGTGGATCAGGATAGGCGTGTACTTCTTTGATGTGATGTGCTGGACTGGTCACAGCCTATGACTGACCATGCAGACAGTGGCTGGTAGCGTTATTTCTTCTGTTTGTTTTTTGGATCGCGTTACCGTTGAGTTTTAATTTAAATCCCAATCATTCATGATACAACCTAATGGTCGGACGGACGCTATGAAAAGTGTGTCTGTGTGCGTGCGCGTGTGTGTGTGAGTGAGTGAGTGAGAGGCAGAGGGAGAGGTGGAGAGAAAAAAAGAGATGGATCTGTCACTCAGTCATACGTATGCTCAGAGACTTGCGTCTATCAGCAGCTGCTGTACCTATTTTCCAGGAAAATATCAAACATGTTTGAAAAGAGTCGGGCTACCCCCGATCGTCCTCCGAGCCACTCGGCTGGGCTCCAAGTGGATCTGTGAGACCTCACGCTAGACGACGTTCATGCCCGATAGTCGGGCCCGTTTCAGTCGGAGGCAGCCCGATTGTCGGGAGGGTAATTAAATAGCCCGATTATCGGTTAGTGTACTGGTAAAAAATTAGTAAGACGCCTCAGGGCAGCAAGCTAGGTCACGCCATGTCTTGGCCATCTGGCCAGTGATATATATACTTATTCATTATGTGAAAGTCCTATGATGTTCTATGATATCTGACATCATACATACAATCCCTTTTATGCCCATACATGGAGATCCCTGTCTGTAGAAACAGCCACACAGATATGGGCTGTCTTGGCCATCTGTCTTGGCCATATATGGATTCAGCGTGATGTCAGAGCGTGATGTCAGATTTGTATGCTTTGAACCAGCAGACTGTCTCTACATACAATACATACATGTTGAGTTTATAATGTCTACATACAATACATACATGTTGAGTTTATAATGTCTACATACAATACATACATGTGGTTGCAGTATAATGCAGACTCTTACCTGCAAGCTTTAATCCTTTAGCTGTGTTGTGTCAAAGGGAGTTCATAGTGACTCCAGAATGAGATGGATTCATTGTGGTCTCAAAATGGTTCAGTTTCTACGCTGTTTCTTCCATCTGGTAGAAGTAGTTCTGGTCCCTCCTCTGATACTCATGTTTCTGATACTGTTGAAGTCCCTCCTCTATTGAGAGAACTGTTTTTTTCCCCCCTTCTATTTCACAGAAGTTGTCATGTGACTTACAGTAAACTGTGCTGAGCTGAGACTGACTCTAGAGCCGTGTGTGTGTGTGTGTGTGTGTGTGTGTGTGTGTGTGTGTGTGTGTGTGTGTGTGTGTGTTACATGATAACATCATAATGCTCTCTCTCTCTCTCTCTCTCTCTCTGAGGTGTTTAGGACAGTATTGTTTATACTCCATATCTTGTTACAAATAGACAAAGACAAGACAAAGTCTAAAATGAATAATATCACTTTTTAGACCGACTGAATTCACTGAATGAATGTTTAAATAAACTGCAGGCAGTTAACAGATCTCCAAACCCACAAGCCTCCTGCACTAAACAGATACCCACAATCCTCTGGCACTAAATAGGAGAATTCTTGTAATCCAGTGATCATGAAAAGATATACGTTTCTACCAACAGCAGATTATATTATATTTCTATATAAAAGCTGTCCCTAAATGGCCTGGTGATCTAAAGCTAATGTCGATGGTGGATGAGCTCAGTAAACATAACAGATGACCCTAAATGACCTCAGTGAACAGGAAGCAGCCTCCAATATTCCTGTCATTGTCTTCTCTGAGCTGCTAGTCTGGCGTGGCCAGACTATTGACTCTGCGATTTGCATTCAGAGATTGTGGAATAGTTGTATGGCTATGCAAGACTACTGAGCTGCTAAACCTGCAAGTCTTTCAACCATTTTATCTAAAACTCTAAACTTTTAACTTTATCCTTTTCATCATAGCAGTTTATCTGAGCTGCACGAGTGCACACGCGCAGACACGCGCAGGCACACACACACACACACACACACACACACACACACACACACACACACACACACACACACACACACACACACACACACACACACACACACACACACACACACACACACACACACACACAAAACAGGAAACACATTCTTGGCGCTAAGCCTTAAGGGGAAGTTTCTTCATTTCTGCTCTGCTCTACAATGGTGTCACATGGCTTTTTTTTTTCTCTCTCTTCCTCTATCTGGTCTCTGACGACTGATGAGAAGGGGGGGAGGGGGGGAACATTATGAGAGAGAGACAGACAGACAGACAGACAGACAGACAGACAGACAGACAGACAGACAGACAGACAGACAGACAGACAGACAGACAGACAGACAGACAGACAGACAGACACTGTCTCCCTCTCAGTTTAAAGAATAATGGAATTGTACACCATGTAATTGTGGACAAAATCCTATCCAATATTCCAACACACTATTAGCCTAGTTCCAGACCCTGAATCGCTAGCCACACCCCTTTACATTTTTGTTTTGGCGATTCAGGCTGAGTGTCAGGCTAACACACTAGAGTGTGTTGATTAATTGGCCACCTTCCTGTGAATGGACAAGGAACTGATCGAGCAACTTCTGTCGGGAGTTGGACTGTTTTTTTTTTCTTTTTTCTTTTTTTCTAATTTAGGCATGATCAGATCACACTTGCTTGGGGAGGCGGCCGCCTATCCGCCTCCACGCTGACTACACCAGTGTGTGCGCGCGCACGCACGCGCACGTTTATCTGAGTTGCACGAATGCACACGCGCAGACACGCGCAGGCACACACACACACACACACACACACACACACAGTTGAAGCATGACAGGAAGCATGAGCTTGAGAGAGACCGAGAGAGAGAAAGAGAGCAGGGGAGGCTCATATTCAAAGTTCTCCTTCAATTCACCACAGCACTTCCACATGTACCGACACGCACAACCCTCAACTTCACCTTGTCAACACAAAATGGTACCGACACGCACAACCCTCAACTTCACGTTGTCAACACAAAATGGTGCTGACATGCACAGAGGATAACTTAACCCTTTCACAACCACATGGACTTGCTTGGTCTCTGAACACAAACAACCTTTGGTCTCCTAAACGCCAATAAACCTTTCTGTTGTCATGAACTGATAGCTCCAGACAACACACTGACCACACCAATGAAGACCATTCTGTCCCTGGACCACACATTGAGAACCACTACTGTGAGATCAGCAGAGTGAACAGAAGCAATAGAAATACTCTGACACAAACGGGGTCTTGCTGCCCCCTTGTGGTCACTTTCACTCAATTGCTGGGGTTCAAGTATGAAGTTATTTTCAATCTGTCCTATACTGGAAACAGATATTCTCTCAGGTTGTCCTCGTGACATACTACTGTATCTTGGGGAGAAGATTTATTCATTTACGTACCATAATATGACATAAATGTAAGGTGCTATAAAGCAACGATGTTACTTTGAAAAAGTCCTTTATGGGTCCTTTTGGTTCCATTTGTAGTTACTGACCTGTAAGGGTTCAGTTGGACACTCTCAGAGTTACAGACCTGTAAGGGTCCAAGTTACAGTGGCTGATTTTTTAAATCCGGATGCATGCTGAAAATAGCCGATCTACAAGCGCTGTAGCGCGTTGTGAGCATGCAGCTACAGTACGTGAAAATCAGACGCTTCGATGCCATCACGGCCAGCGCCAAAAGTTGACTAAATTAACTGTAGATTTAGTCGACTAAAACCTTATGATATCGAGTCTACTAGTAGACTAAAAGTAAAACATTTCACAAGACTAAAATATCACTGAAACTAAAGACTATGACTAAAAGTAAACCAAAGTTACCAGTAAAAATCAACACTGATTTACATGCTTGTTGTTCCTGAACTCAGTTATTTAGAATTAGAATTTAGTTCAGTTTTATTTGAACAGCAAAAGCTTTACAATTATAATGGTTGTATTTCCAACTAAACAGAACAGTTAAAACAAATGTACAAACCTAAAAAAAAACGTCACAGTGACAGCAGTTAAAAATGATTAACTAGTTGAAAAGAAAGAGTCGGCACAGCTCGTCAGCCACTATGCACATAATTTATTTAAATAACCAATGTTTCGACTTTAACAGTCTTCCTCAGGGTAAACTAAACTAAAAAACATCCATATGCACCGGACCTGTCAGGAGCAAACATTGGAATATTTGCTACATTTTAATGTTATAAGAATTGAGAACAATATCAAGCAAAATGTGTTTTAAATAACATAAAACAAGTATTATATTATATTTCACTTTCAAAACGTGCACTGGGTGATCGGGGCCTTAGGTTTAGCCAGCAGCGAGGGCGGAAGCTGTCTGCACCTTCTGCCCAATGCACGATGGGACTTTGGAAAGTTGTGGATATAGAGCTGGATTGGTTAATCGTTAATGCATGAATTGGTTAATGCATGTGTTGTGTGGGGCAGCATTGGCTCAGGGGTAGAGCAACGGTTGATTCTATGGGAAAGATTACACATCAATCTCTGAAAATGTTGTAAAAGTAAATAGTCTTGAAACTTTCATACATTTCTTGAAACTTTCATATATTCTAGATACATTGCACATTCACTGAATTATTCCACACCGTTTTTGTAAAGAAAATGATGGCATACAGCTCATGAATATCAAAAGTCCATATTTCAAAATATTACAATATTACAGGAGACCACTCAAAACAAAGATTTATAATAGAAAAATGTCAACCTTCTGAAGTCAGAGTTACTTGAAGTCCAGTGGGAAGTTCCCGCAGTCAGTTACGTATGATATGCGGTGCTATGGGTGCAAAAGCATCTGCAATGCTTTTTTTACACAATATAAACATTTTCTGAGATTGATCTGTAATGGCCGATTTCTTTTTTTTTGTGTGGCACCAGTAAACCACCACGGCCACGACTGCCCTCTAGCCGTATTACAGCGCTACTTCTTTTTACAGTTAGCTTTCCGCAGGTGCCTTCTCAGATCGCACGACTCCACAAAGCCGCTGCCGCACACGACGCACTGGAATGGCCTCTTGTCGCTGTGACCCAGCATGTGTCTCTTCAGGTACTTCCGTGCGGTGAAGGCCCCGGGGCAGAGCGTACAAGCGAAGGGTCTCTCCCCGCTGTGCGTCCTGATGTGCACCGTGAGGAAGACCTTGCGGACGAAGCCTTTCCCGCAAAGCTCGCAGGAGTACGGCCTCTCGCCCGTGTGCGTCCTGGTGTGCAGCATGAGCTCCCCGGACGTGAGGAAGGCTTTCCCGCACTGCGCGCACAAGTGGTTCCTCTCCCCGCTGTGCGTGAGCACGTGCCTCCGGTGAGACTGGCGCGTGAACGTCTTGCCGCAGACGTGGCACGGGCGGCGGCGCGGCCCGTCCTTGGCGTGCGCGGCGCGCACGTGAGCCTGCAGCGCGGCAGGGAGCCAGAAGCCGCGGCCGCAGCGCTCGCAGACGTAGGGCTGCCTGCCCGCCGCCACACGGGCGTGAAGGAGGTCGAGGTGTGTGTTGGCGGTGGCGAGGCGTCCGACACCTGGAAAGACATTACATGGAAAAGTATAAGATAAAAAAGGACGCTTGTTTTCTTTCTGTTTTTTGTTTAACTACATTTTTATCCCACAGTTTTTGTAACCCGCAACAAGCCGAGAGCAACAAACTGAGCTCATGCTTCCTTCGATATATTGACAATTCCTTCGACAAAATAAAAAATGTACTAAAATGTCAGGGAAGGACTAGTGGAACTGAGAAGCAAGTTGGTTTGGTGGCGCTTGGGTGTTGTACTCTGAAAATAGCATATCTACAAGCTCACAAGAGGTCATGCTGCAACACTTTATGAGCTTGTAGATCGGCTATTTTCAGCACAAAACCTTTTTTTGCGTGGAAGCACAGAGTTATAACCTTCATCTTTACCAACGATCAGGGGATCGAACATCAAACATACTGGAGATAAATATTCTGTGACTACTTGAAAAGATGAGGAAAAACAAAAAATCACTGGCGGGGGTGAACTATTTATTCATTTAATCTGGCAGTAAGTTAATTCTAAATTAAATGGTCATGTTATGAAGTCATGTAAAGCATACTGTACATGATATTGAACTTTGGAAGCCCTCGTTTTCTATAACGCAATGTCCTGCTGCCTCCTGCGTTATGTGACATTTAGAGAACACAGGACCCAGGACCGTTGAGTCATTTCTAACGAGTGTTTCTAAACTCCAATACTTAGAAAAAAACTGCAAACAGAATGTCTTCACAGAAAGTAGCTCATAACATGTCTACGTGGATTTTTATGAAAGAAACACTTTGCAGATAGAAAGAGGATAATTCAAGCTTTCCAAAGAGCCGCAATATTGATGAGTTTAACGTTGTTTAACACAATCAGATACAGTACTTTTCTGTTTAGATGCCAATGGTTGGTGTTGCAACTCTAGATTCAACATATTTAAAAAAAAAAGCTGGAGTTGCAATTTGGGGCTAAATGTAAACAAGCCATTATACTTTCTTGGGTTTAAAATAAACCAAGAAAGCACAATGACTAGTTTACATTGGGTTACTTTGTACTCAATTCACTGACAAGTTTAAGTCGTCAGCTTTCATTAAGTGGGGCTGTTGTTTTACCTGAGTTCTCGATGTCGACCACCGCAGCATCATCGGTGGCGTACTCCTCTCTCTCACCGTCGACGTTATTAAGCGGCGATGGCCGAGCGACGGACGGCCTCTTCTTCTTGTCTCCGAGAATGGCGTCCAGCTGCTCGCAAAACTGGGAACCGTCGATCCATTCCGCTGCCCTGCTTTTGTCGCCGCCAGTGTCTTTTATCTTTCTATACGTGTTCTTCAGATCCTTGACTTTCCTCTGGCACTGCCGCCAGGACCTGGCGAAGCCCTGTTCCGCCATGCCTCGAGATATGTCTTCGTACAACGACTTTTTCAATTTGCTCCTCCTGCCTTTTCCAAGAAGCGTGTCCTGCATGGAGGCGTCAGGAGACACTGAACCTCTCCGTCTTTCCACTTCTTGAAGAGGCTGCTGCTCGACGTTTCTTCTTCTGTAAAACTCCCGGCCATAGAGCTGCTATCCTTTTGTTTACTTTCGACGACAGCCCTGCGCGCAATTCTCGCGCTCGGCGAGCGGTCGGGTCTCGCTGACGTCTCGGGTGGGGACTCCCTCTCCCCCGGGTGTTCCGCCCAGGTGGGCGGGGTTTCGAGGTTAGGCGTGTGAAGGAGATCGCTGTGTTTGTCGGCCGCCGCGGTGAGCGGCTCTCTGGGGCTATGCTCCTGTATGACGTGTTGCAGAAGACCGTCTTCTTGGCTGTGAGAGAAGGCGCACAGACAGCACGTGTACAGCGGTTCCGGTGGGGGGAGGCAACCGACACCTGGAAAGACATTACATGGAAAAAATCGACCGGTGATCGAAACGGGCGATTATCAACCTCGATATTATAGTATTTTTTTTGGCTCTGGCTCTGGCTTTTTTTGGCTCTGGCTGAGCTCCCCCCTCCCCTCACAGTCAAAAACATCCCTCTAAGCGATGAATGTCAACATAAACACTGGAACAGAACTAAAATACAGCCAGGGGGATGTGTCTTTCTGCAAGAAAACACCCCAGCACAACAATAGTGACTGATAAAGGCCTATAAAAAGCTAATATATATAGTCTTAAAGTATAGTTTCCCTTTTATTACTTGCGACAGCAGAGCGTGCAAGTACTGCTTCGGCTGCGTATGTAGTCAGGTAGGTAGTTAGCCGTGTGTGTTTAAGCCCGTAGCCCAATCAGGGACCAGCAATGCTGGCTAAATCATCATTAACAGCCAATGAGGGACCAGCATTCCTGGTGATCGATGTCACTGGCATCACCAAGTAGGCCCTACATGGCCTACTTTTGCACAAAAGGGGCAAGTTGGCACCTCGACAGAGTGCAGTTCTAGTTTAAGTTGTACTGGTTTATTTGATTAGTTTATTATTATTTAATTTCATTATTATTATTTTTTTTTTACAGGGAAATTATATATTTTAATACTTTGACAGCCATCTGAAGTATGCCTGTGCAGAGAACCTGCCGGGATTTCTGGCGATTTTCACTCGTCTTTGGGGGGCGATTACTCATGTGTATAGTGTGTATTGTACACCAACCCATATTTCTGGAAAGGCCTGCTCGCGCTCTTTCCGAAACATCAACCAGAATCTCTGTATCTTGTTCTATGGACTAGTAAGTGACAACTTTATAAGTCATGGAATTGCCAAAACAAAGCCTTTTTGAGAGTCATTTTGAGATAAACGACTTTTTAGTATAACAAATAGAATAACTTTTTCTCTACTGTGAATATACCTACTTCCATATACGTATGGAAAGATCTATTCGCCCTCTTTACAAATCCACCAAAGAGTAAGTTGCTATCATTTTCTATTGTTTAGAAATGGGGCAGTTTGTAGGCCATGTTACCACAAAAACAGCTCTCTGAATGCATGTTATAGAAAGATGCTCTCAAACATAACTCTTTTCAGCCGTTTATTTTTGGCTTCAATGATGCATCAGACATCTGCAGTATGTTTTCAAACAGATGGAGATACAAATAAAAAAATAGACTTCAAGTGCATTTACAGTTCAGTCTCAATAGTGCTTTTTGAAATGACAAAAGTGTTCACCCCATCAGTAGTGCTTTTCAAGTAAACAACTAAATATGAAAGAATAAAGGCACATTTCACCCACTCAGTAGTGCTTTTCAAGTAAATAACTAAATATCAAAGAATAAAGGCACATTTCACCCCGTCAGTAGTGCTTTTCAAGGAAATATCAAAGAATAAAGGCTCATTTCACCCAGTCAGTAGTGCTTTTCAAGGAAATAAGAATAAGGCATTTTCAGCCCCTTTCAGTAATGCTTTTCAAGTAAATCACAAATAAAGGCACATTTCACCCCGTCAGTAGTGCTTTTCAAGGAAATATCAAAGAATAAAGGCACATTTCACCCAGTCAGTAGTGCTTTTCAAGGGAATAAGGCATTTTCAGACCCTGTCAGTAATGCTTTTCAAGTAAATCACAAATAAAGAATAAAAGGCACATTTCACCCCCGGTCAGTAATGCTTTTCAAGTAAATAAAAATAAAAGGAAAAAAAAGAGAACGTTTCACCCCCTGTCAGTAATGCTTTTCAAGTAAATAACGGGGGAAAAAATGAACATTTCACCCCCCGTCAGTAATGCTTTTCAAGTAAATAACAAATAAAGAATAAAAGGCCCATTTCACCCCCGGTCAGTAATGCTTTTCAAGTAAATAACAAATAAAGAATAAAAGGCCCATTTCACCCCCGGTCAGTAATGCTTTTCAAGTAAATAAAGGGAAAAAAGGCCCATTTCACCCCCTGTCAGTAATGCTTTTCAAGTAAAGAACAGAGAAAAAAAAAGGAAGGATTTCACATCTTCTCGTTTTCACCCCCTGTCAGTAATGCTTTTCAAGTAAAGAACAGAGGAAAAAAAAGGAAGGATTTCACATCTTCTCGACAAAAAATAAATCAAAATAAATAAACAGTTCACACTTCCAGTTCAGGCTTTAGAAGTCAATGTTATGCCGGATGTGGTATTCTGCAAAGCACGTCCCCCTGCACAGTGTGACCTTACAGACATCACACATGCTCCTCGATTCTCTTCTCACACCGGCATCAGCGTGGATCCAGCAGGCTCTGGATGGGCGCGCTTTGCTCGGAGTGGGGGGGTGATACACGGGAACATGGCCTTGGGGGGCGGGCCCGGGGGCAGGGAGAGGGCGTGGGACTCCTCGTCGGACCCTCAGGTGGGGCCGTGTCCAGGCCCTGATGGCACTCCCCATGAAGTCCAGCATCCTCAGCTTGTTCCCTGGATCTTTTGCCCGGTAAAGCACATGGGCGTTGTGCAAGGCGATCTGGAACAGGTAAGCCACCATCTTCTTGTGCCACCTGTAGGACTTCCGGGTAACAGGGTAACAACTGAGGGCCTGGTCCATCCTGTCAAACAGATGGAGATACAAATAAAAAATCGAACCTCTGTTCGAAGTGGAGCTGTGTGTGTGTGTGTGTGTGTGTGTGTGTGTGTGTGTGTGTGTGTGTGTGTGTGTGTGTGTGTGTGTGTTGCAGTTGATGCTCAGGGCAGGCTAGACTCAACAGCACCTCTCTGGTCACCCAGGGTTACTACATACAGGCTACATACTGACCCACAGACCCACCCACCCACCCACATACCCACACACACGGCCACGTATAGGGTAGCTTGTGTTCCACACAGCTCCAAAAATAAAGACTTCAAGTGCATTTACAGTTCAGTCTCAATAGTGCTTTTTGAAATGACAAAAGTGTTCACCCCATCAGTAGTGCTTTTCAAGTAAACAACTAAATATGAAAGAATAAAGGCACATTTCACCCACCTGTCAACGCCACACATATTATGGTTGTAGTCTATGACGCAGACAGGCTTCGGTTTGCGAACCTTTTTCTTCTCCTTCTTGGACCACACCATGACCTCTCCCATCTCATCCGGGTGGCAGGTCGTGACCATCCTGACCACGTTGGTGTCTTTCCAGGCCAAAGACAAGACCTTTCGGTTGTGGCGGGCGATGCGGTCCTCGCCACCTTTCAGGTCAGGGTTGGCGGCCGAGTTGATGGCTGGTGGAGCTCCTCTGTTCCTGCGCAGTGTGCCACACACATGGGTCCCCTTGTCCAGCAGCATCTCGCAGAGTGTAACAGAATTATAGAAGTTGTCTTGATACAAAACGTGCCCAAGACCTTCGAGGTCACCGAGCAGACCCGTCACAGTATCCATCAGGGTCATGTGATCCCCGGTGTACACCCTCAAGTTGTAGCAGTAACCTGTTGCCGACTCCGCCAGAACGTAGGACTTGATCCCGTATTTGATGGGTTTCTGTGGGTTGTACACCCTGAAGCTCAACCGGCCACGCCATAGGAGGGTCCCCTCATCGATGGAGATGGCCTGAGCTGGGTGGTAGACATCCTGGAACCTGCTCACCAGGAAGTCCACGACTGGACGGATCTTGAACAGCTTGTCATCTGCGTCATCTAGGGTGTTGTCAGAGAAGTGCAGGAACCGGAGAATGAGACGAAACCTGTTGCGGGACATGCATCGGCCAAAATACGGGGTCTCGTACATTTCGTCTACAGACCAGTACATGTCAAGCTCTGGTTTGATGATGATGCCTGTGAGGAACAGGAGCCCAAACCAAACCTTCAATTCCTCCACAGTCACATCCACCCAGTCGTAGACCCTGGACGCTGGCTTGTTGGTAACTGTAGGCAGTGTCTTGTCAGCATACAGGTTCGTCTGTTCACAGATGAGCTCGAACAGCTCGTCTGTGAGGAGTAGCTCAAGCCAGTCCACCGGTTGGTCTGACTGCAGTGCCAAAGCATCGTTCCGAAGGCCGGGGACAGCAGTGAAGGGGATCTCTACTGGCTCCCAGGGCTCTTTATCCAAGGCGAACCAAGCAGCAGGAACAGGCTTGTTTGTTGCCTGTCGCCCTGTAAATTATAGAAAATACATAATTACCATAAAATACATATACATTGCAATACATGCATTTACACTACATTACTAGCTAATGTGTCAGCCGATCTACAAGCACAAGTTGTGTGCACACAACGCCTCGCACCGCGAGGCGTTGTGTGCTTGTAGGCCATGTAGGATTGTGACTCACAAGCCTAGAGAAAACATACATTTACCTAGAGAAAGCCTAGAGAAAAACATGCATGAGAATACATACATTTATATAGCTAATGTGTCAGCCGATCTACAAGCACACGTTGTGTGCTTGTAGGCATGTAGGCCATCTAAATAAAAACGAATGTTGTAGGGGGTGCATCATTGTATTTACACTACACTACATTACAATTCAATTCAAAGGAGCTTTGTTGGCATGATAAAACATACAATTACATTACTAATGTGTCAACATAAAAACTAAGGTTGGAGGGGGTACATCATTGTTACCTACAATATCTTTTTGTGTGTGGCAAGTGTGATGAGAAACGTTGCTTACCACTCTTGGCACTGCCAACAGGTGGTCTAGAGGATGCGGTTGGCTGTGACTGGCCCAGCTCAGAAGCTGAAATCACAAAATGGCAAATGGCTTTTGGTAAGGTGAAACATGTGCACAAAATCAATTATTATTTATATCCCCATCATGTCTCTAGTTATAGTTATGCTAAAGGTAGACATGTTCACAAAATCAAGTGATTATTTACATCTCTTTCATGTCTCTAGTTATAGTTATGCTAATAAGGTAAACATGTTCACAAATTCAATTGATTATTTACATCTCTATGTCTCTCTGGGCCATGCATTTTGACACTTGATAGCTTGATAAAAGCATTGAACAAACAGATAGGATAAATGTAGGCCATCTGTGAGAAAAATAACCTCACCTTGACTACAGCCAGCAGATCCCTCCAAGTCAGACACAGTAGCCACTGGCTCCTCAAACTCTGAGTCTAAAATCACATGGAGAACACAGACAATGAACGATTATAATCTTGACATATGCAGGTACGCCTGTCATCCACTCGGCGGCGCTCTCCATCAATGAATACATTTTCAACACAATTGTGGGCATCTCTCTCTCTCGCGCGCCGACACATCCCCCCCCCCCCCTCTCTCTCTCTCTCTCCCATCAGTGCATTGACATAACTCTGAGTATACGAGCAACAAGCACGCAACGTGCGCGCCTCTCTCTCTCCCCCCCATTACAGTTTACAGTTTACAGTTTAGGCATTTAGCAGACCATTAGTGCAGAGACATAACTCTAGCAACAAGCACACAAGCACGCAACGTGCGCGATCGTGCAACATGTGCGCACATGGGATTTATTGGCATGAGAAAACATAGTAGGCTATACCTTACGTTGCCAAAGCATAAGTGCAGTGTACCCTCTCTCCCCCTCTCTTTCTGAGATTTTAGTTAGTGCAGTGACACATGGCCTGGCTAGATCAGAGGCGTCAATTGGGTATGGCAAGCTATGGCAGATGACATACCTTGGATACAGGGGGAAATAATAAAATGTACTGTAATCGTGCCTGTTGCTAAGGTATGGCAATATGACTGGTGTCTTGCACGCGCGCCCTCGAGCGCGTGCAAGACACCAGTCATGTTGCCATACCTTAGCAACAGGCTTTTTCTGAACTGACGCCACTGGGCTAGATGTCTGTATGCTTCTTGTACATGCGTTTCTCAGAGAATGCGTGCATGACTGCATGATCGCTTGTTTGATACGATCATAGTACACGCGCGCACATGTCTATCACAGAGAGGAATGGCCATTGTTGCATTGCGTTTATAATTTAGAATATAACACTATAACCCCATGGGCTTCTCGCATAAGCGTTTATCAGAATGCAGTGCACTGATCGCTTGTTTGATACGATCATAGTACACGCGCGCACATGTCCATCACAGAGAGGAATGGCCATTGTTGCATTGCGTTTATAATTTAGAATATAACACTATAACCCCATGGGCTTCTCGCATAAGCGTTTATCAGAATGCAGTGCACTGATCGCTTGTTTGATACGATCATAGTACACGCGCGCACATGTCTATCACAGAGAGGAATGGCCATTGTTGCATTGCGTTTATAATTTAGAATATAACACTATAACCCCATGGGCTTCTCGCATAAGCGTTTATCAGAATGCAGTGCACTGATCGCTTGTTTGATACGATCATAGTACACGCGCGCACATGTCCATCACAGAGAGGAATGGCCATTGTTGCATTGCGTTTATAATTTAGAATAGAACACTAACCCCATGGGCTTCTCGCATAAGCGTTTATCAGAATGCAGTGCACTGATCGCTTGTTTGATACGATCATAGTACACGCGCGCACATGTCTATCACAGAGAGGAATACACATGCTGCGTTACTTTAGAATAAAACACGATAAAACCATCAAAATACAATAAAATGCTCCTTACCGCTAGTGTCCACACGCATTGGAATCCACTCATCCTCCGCCTCCTCCACTTCGCTGAATGGATCGTCCTGGGAGGTGAGGGGGCTCTCTGCATACTCCCGGGCAGCAGTTTGCCTGACGCTCCGCCTCAGCGGAGGTGAACAGAGCAACGGCGCCTCTGGTTCCTCCTCGGCATCCGAAACCAGCGTCTCGTCGTCCGTCTCGTCCGGAGCCTCAACCGGAGCTGCCCAGGTCTCTGGCTGCTCAGAGCGGTCGGGGAGGGGGACGGCGACGACGACAGGCTCCGCTTCATGGAGCGGAGGCACCGCAGCCACGGGGCGCGGGGGGATGGGGAGAGGAATGGCGTCCTCAGGACGAGGCATGGCAGCTCCCTGCCGCAAGTAGCTGTCCATTGTCCGCTGGCGTGGACCACGACCCACGCTAGAGGTGCCTGCGGGGGGATCAGGCTGGGGGGGGCGGACAGCAGGCGCAGGGTGCTTGCTCTTACTCTTACGTTTGCCTGGCATCGTGAGAGACCTCACTAGGCTACACTGGATCACTGGAAATACCACCACCAACACCACCACCACCAACACCACCAAACCACCACCAAACTATACAACAAAAGGTAAGTAAATATAAACTACTACAACTACTACTACTACTACTATGCTACTATATAACAAAAATCCTATATAAATCCTATAAAAAAATCACTAAAAAAAGGCTCTACTCACTAAAAAAAATATATACTAACCGCTCTCCTCTCCTCCTCCTCTCAAACTTGCTCAACTCTCTCCCTTTCTTTCCCTCTCTCCTCAAACACACACACACTCTCTCTCTCGATCTCTCACACACTCTCTCTCACAATCAATCACTATATCTCTCTCTCAATCTGTCCACTATCAATACTCCGCTCAAAATCTCTCTGTCTCTGTCTCTCACTTTGCGCAATGCAATAACGTACCTACTCCCACAATGTGAGGAGTTTCCCACAGGCCTTTTATACTGTGGTGATTGTTTGGTCATGTGATTTGATTTTCTTTGATCTAAGACAGCTTGTTGATGTTTGAAGGGGCGCCTCGACTCTTTCCTTTGAAGTGCTTGACCCCAAACAATGTCAGGAGTTGCAGAAGGCTTTGAAGTTGTTGTAAACGCATTTTGATCAAAAAGACGGGAAAAGACGATCGGCTGATTGAACCAAGTAGGAAGTCCGAGGGAGTACGGCCAGGCTGAGAAGGTGTTAATGAATAAATACATTTTAATCGGCTCATAATATCGGTACATTTGTACTGTACACTCTTCGAGTTACAGACCCATGAGGGTCCATTTGGTTCCTAACCATCTATCATTTCTGGAACTCCTTCAAGGACCCCTTGAAGGAATGGGCTATGTTTTACTCACCTGTGTTCTCGCTGTGGATCATCGCAGCACCATCGGTGCCGGTGGCGTCATCCTCTCTCTCACCGTCGATGTTATTAAGCGGCGACGGCTTCTTCTCATCTCCGAGTATGACGTCCAGCAGCTCGTAGAACTGGTAACCGTCGATTCGTCCTGGCGCTGCTGCCCCTCTTTTGTTGCCGTCTTTTATCTTTCTATACGTGTTCTTCAGATCCTTGACTTTCCTCTGACACTGCTGCCAGGACCTGGTGAAGCCCTGTTCCGCCATGCCGCGAGATATGTCTTCATACAGCGCCCTCTTCAGGTGGTTCTTCCTGCATATAGGCCAGTCACAATTATTACATGATTGTCTAATCACGATTATTTTATAAACACAATTATTTTACATAATCGCAATTATTTTGACATAATCGTCATAATCGTTTCCATGTTGAAAAATGTTCATATATTTTCGAGTATTTAAAACAGTAATGGAAATAGCAGATCTACAAGCTCACAATGCGTCACGATGCGACGTGTTGTGAGCTTGTAGATCGCTATTTCCATTATCAATGTTCTTTTTTAAGTATAGGCCTAATCAAATATGTCAGTAATTTCTTTGTATATTTAGGTTATGTGTCATATCTGCCATGTGCAACTTCAAAGCCAACAAAGCCAAACAGAAATGTAATTGTCAATGACAAAAAAACATGATTAAATCATTCATCGCATGATTTGAGTGAAGATTAATCGTCATGTAAAATCTTGACAGCCCCACCTGTATATTTTCTTGTCATACAAAACAAGACAATACAGTACAGTACAAAACAAACAACAAACACGAACGAAAAAGTTATCAATACATCAAAACAAAAACATCAGAGCCAGGGGGAATTACTAAAATGAAAACTTTAAAAAGTCTTCTTATTTTTTTAGCAAATCTTTTTAATGTACTGCATTCCATCTAAATAGAATAAATGATGGCTGGCTTGGAATGACTAAACGTCGATGTAGGCTATGTATAGTAGCCTATATGAAATGTAGCTTTTATGCTGCATTTATTTTGGAATTAATTGTACCCACACCAACAAGTTTTGGTTGTCTTTCAGAATGTTGTCTATGGTCTTTACTGGCAGAATGTACTGTTTGGCTTTGATACTGATAGTAATAAGAAGAGAGAGGTATATTCATAATGAATGTGGTGAGGTGATATATTTCTTTTCCCTACCTGTATATTGCTATCAGAGTGTGCTGTACAGAGGGCTCCCGCCGCTCCCCCCACAGCGCTAGGAGACTCTCCACCTCTCCGTCTCTCCACTTCTTGAAGCGGCCGTCCACATGTCTGCTTCTGTAGAACTTAAACTCTCTGCTTCCATTGAGTTTGTTTTTGTTTACATTTTAATAACACTCCGTGTTCTCTGCTCGCGCTCTGTAATGACGTCAGTGAGAGTGGGCAGTCGCGCTGCAAGTGACGTTTTGGGCAGGGAGTATCTATTCTGCATCTAGCTTGAGGCAAGACCCAAATTCAGATTTCAGAGTGAACAGTTTTAACTCAAATCTTTGCTTCTGGGGGGTCCCTGGAACAACATATTTTGAGATGGGGGTCCGCAGCCAAATACATATCATTTTGGGGGTCCATGACATGACAAAGTTTGAGAACCACTGATATAATAGGCCAATTCTATTCACGATATTCCTGGCCATTCTATGGAGGCTGCCATTTTCCTTTTACAGAGGGCGCTGGAGCATTTTTAAACATCTTTTCACTTCCTCCCAAGTCGAAGAACAAGAGATCCCAAGGAAGTGACAGGGAATTGTCTGTTGCCAGATATTGCCAGAGACAAGCAGCCAGGTCTATGAATAATAAGCCCAATAGAATTAACTAGGTTCAGTTTTACTACTTTACATTTACATTTGAAAATAGCAGATCAGCAAGCTCACAATGTGTCACATTGTGACACATTGTGAGCTTGTATATTTGCTATTTAAAAAATATAGAGGAAAGAAAAAACGAAAATAATTTGAATATTTTTGAAACATTTTAACAACACAAATCTGTGTGGCGGTCCCTGGCACCACATATTTTCAGATGGGGGTCTGCGACTGTGGACAAATCTGTTAATCTGGGGTCCTTGATATGAAAAGATTTGGGAACCACTGGTTTAAAAAATATTAGAAAGTAAGCCCAATAAACAACGACACCAATTGCTTATTATAAGCAGACATGGCAACACCGGTTCATTCAGAGCCAAGAGCCCAGAGCGCCTCTACTGACACTTTAATGCAAGGACACAGGAAACCAAATGATGTTTTTTATTTTCTTTCAGGATATGAACAGGAAGCCGGGGGCGGGGCCAGGAATATCGTGAATAATGTCTGTTTTTCTGTTTTTTTTTTTTTTTGCTATAGCCTATCAGTGGTCCTCAAACTTTGTCATGTCAAGGACCCACAAAATGATACACGTGTATTTGGCTGCGGACATATTTAGCCGTGGGAAGTATAGGTGCTGCAGGTGCCACCCCTATCAGTGGTTTTATGTATAGGACCTACCGGTAATAGCCTATATATTCTACTGTATTCTTGTGTTCTGACGGGCCACCGCTGCCCGCCGCTGCTTTGCCAGTGTGCCACTGTTGTTTTATGTCTATAATATGTTTAATCATCATAATTAGCCTTAGCTATTATATTCACGGCCCGTCCCCCGGGTGCTGAAGTCACATTTTGAAGGGGAAAATCCTACTATAGCCTGCCCTATAGAGTTAACACAGAAATCGCAAATTTAATGCAATTTCCGAATAGTAAAGTATAAAATACGGCTAGCATGATCAAGAACACAAGATAGTAAAAGGCACAAAGCATTATAATTTACTTTACCGTTCGAAATAATGATTTGTTGGCTTTAAGTCCAGCTATTTCTGTTATAGTTTCCCCTTCTAAATTGATGTCAGCACCCGGGGGATGCTGAGAAATTTGCTGAGTGGGCGGGCCATGAATAAGGCTTATTATGTTTCATTGCCTTGGCATAGCAAAAATGCCTATTTTTAATAAAAACCTGAATTAAATAAAATTTATTAAAAATACAATGTTCTGCGGGTGCTCGCAGGAAGGGTCCCTGCAGCACCTGCTACTGTAAATGACTTCCCACAGCCCTGGGGACCCCCATCTCAAAATATTTTGTTCTGGGGACCCCCAGAAGTAAACATTTGAGTTAAAAATGTTCACTCTGAATTTGGGTCTTGCCTTAAGCTAGATGCAGAATAGATACACGCCTCCCTCTTTCACAGGTGTTCCGCCTAGGTGGACGGGATTTTCAGTTTAGGCCTAACATAAGCATAGTGTTTGTGGCATAGACTAGTATAAAGGGAATCAATGAAACAGCACTTTAGCAGCACATTCATGACACCTCATCACATTTAAAACTCTGCATTGTCCTTAGTCATTGCTTTAAAGGCTGTGATTGTTATTATTTTATTATAATATTTAAGTTAATCTGTTCGTTTTCATTTCTGTTTAGATTAGGGTTTAGGCCTATAATGTTATCCATTTTAAATTGTATTTAGGCTACATATTCTGTATTTACTTTAAAGTAAAAAGTAAAAAATGAGGAATTCCTAATTTCTTATCATGTGTCCCATTATTCTTTACTAATACATCATTTCCATTCTGTCTCGAACAGTGACCAAGAAAGCACTTGTGCTTTTACTTAATCAGTTCCCAGCAACACACTCTTGTCTCGTGGGATCTAGAACCGGTAAACACAGGACGTTCGTGAGTTTGACGATGATGAAGGGGTTCATCATGGCATATAGACTGTAAAAACATAAATGGACAGTGCCACACCATTGGCTTCTATACAGACTGCAAATGAAGGCTTTTTCAGCGCCATCTTACTTAGAGATAAAATCAAGTGTAAAGTTTGTCAAATCTCATAGACTTACATTGAGCTAAAAAGGTTTTTGACACCAGCAGAAGGTGAACTGGGCCATTCATAGGAACAGCAACTTCAACTAGAACCCAGAAGTGGCTTAATAAAAAAATTAAAAAACTACCAACAAAACTTGCCCCTTATTGGTTCATGGTCCAATTTTAAACACATTAAATCACTCCGGTTGAAGGCACACACTCACTGTTTATTTTACACATACAGGCATAGGCGATTTTAAGGGGTGTCCTAGGGTGCACGTGCACCCCCTGGCCGCCAGGCGGCCATTTTGATTTTTTTGATCATAATAAACACGCAATATGATTTAGAAGAAGAACATCTCAAATTCGCCTTTTTTGACCCTTTGAAGCACCCATAGCATGACTTCTAAACCAATCACAGCAAATGGGGGGCGGGAGGTAATAGGACTACTGGTTTCTCAACCAATCACAGTGACTGTCTGAACGTCTCTGACAGCACAGCTGAAAAACAAACGGCAGATGATGACACCTGCAGATTTATCTAAATAACAGAATTAAACAGTTGTTTCACAGTGGAATATGCTACCTGGGGTTAACTACAGACATCCATAGGACATGTGGATAGCTTTTACATTTACCATACGTGAACTAAAGTTTTCGGCGCTGCTCAACGAGGCTGGATTACACGATGTGTTCTGTGCCTCCAAGGAATAACACTTTCTTCTGGGCACCTCAATATAACATTGGATATTTTCTTGTCATTTTCTTAAGGTAAGACATGGCTTTATTTAACTATCTGTTCACTGTGGAGTTAGCCAGTCTGTTTTCTTCTCCTCCGTGTGTGTGTGTGTGTGTGTGTGTGTGTGTGTGTGTGTGTGTGTGTGTGTGTGTGTGTGTGTGTGTGTGTGTGTGTGTGTGTGTGTGTGTGTGTGTGTGTGTGTGTGCGCGCACGCGCGAGCGAGCGCGCATGCTTGCTTCACTTGCTTGTAAATATTGGTAGCTGCTGGTTATGGATCTTTGGTGGTGTGGTTGTGCCACACCACCAATGTAAATGACTGCTTGATTGCTTGATGAATGATGATTAACTTGATGTTTGGCTTTATATGTCCTGGCTGTGCTGCCTCTGTCTGCAAAATAAGTAAATAAATCCTATAGATAGACATATGGTGTCTAGAAAAATGCACGCGCGCGTGCATGAGGTAATAGAGGTCGTGCACCCCCTGCTGGAAGAGGCTAGAATCGCCTATGCATACAGGATATTATATTCGTTGAAGAAGACAAAACATTCAGCTATATTTGCCACAGCTGAACATGTATCTAGTGCTGTGTGCGTGCATGTGTTCATGTCTGCAGCATGAGTGCTTGGAGCTGGGTGACTAATCTGGCAGCCGGTTGGCTGATGGGGTAGTGATATAACAACCTCTTCTTGAGACACACCCCCTTCACATAGTACCTGAAAAACATTGAGAGAGACGATGAAAAGACACTTTATTGTCCGTTATATGGAACATCAAATGGAAATGTGCCTCTGGCACGCCAGAGTTGTGAGCAGGGGTCATCAATTTGTGTGTGTGGCAAAGACTTCTGTTTTACACACCATTATAATGTTCTGATTTTGATCATAACACCCAATTACTGAACGTCAAGTCTCAAACGTTTTGTTTGCGAGGACCACCATAACTCAGAGTGTACAAATGGAACCAAATGGACCCGTAAGGGGCCCGTGAGGGTCCATTCATTTGATTCCATTCTACAAATGCCTTCTAAATCAGTGATTCTCAAACTTTGTCGTGCCATGGACCTCCAAAATGATATGTATTTTATTATAAATGTCACAATTTTGTAACCCATTTTCCACTCAGTGCCAATTAACTAAGCTGTAATCCTGGGCTCTGCTCTCCCTCTGCCAACCTGGGGAGAGCCCCGAACTGAGCTCATGCTTCCTTCAGTGCATGAGGAGTGAGCAGGCCGCTTCTTACGGTATGTAAGCTTGTAGATCGGCTATTTTCAGCGCTAACCTGAACTCCTCCCTGAAGCTCTGCCTCAGGTGTTCGGCCAGCGGTCCTCCGTGCTGAAGACAGACCACCAGCACCCTGCATCGCTGGAACAGCAGCACAGCCTGCGCCGGGCTCAGGGGGGCCGCCTGGTGGTCACCGTCAGACCACACCCTGATCACCTGCCGGGCCTGGTAGTCCAGGAAACTATGCTGGAGATGGAGAGATAGAGAGAGGGAGAGAGAGGGGGGGATGGAGAGAGAGAGATGGAGAGAGGGGGGAGATGGATAAAGAGAGAGGGGGAGAAAGATGAAGAGAGAGAGAGAGAGCCGGGGGTGAGAAAGAGATGGAGAGAGGGGGGCGGAGGAGTTATTGTCGGTCAGTGGTTTTCAAACATTTTCATGTCAAGGACCTCCAAACATATGTATTAATTTGACCACAGATCCTCATCTGAAAAGCTTTCCATGGGAGCCCCATGAGATAAGATCTGTCAGCATTGCTAGGGATCCCCTGGAACTACCGTACATCCCAAGGACCCCTTGTTCTAGTTCAAACATGGGCAACTGGCGGCCCGGGACCCCTCACCTTCACTTGACACTAAACCTGTAGGATAATATGGGAATACTGATAGTATTTCAGCTGTTACAATTCAAAACATGGTTGACAGACAGAAAAGCACAGGTGTTACCAGGAGTGGATGAGGTTGTAGAACTCTGAGGATCCAACTCACGGTCAGGAAGTTCTCCACCGAGGAGCACCTACTCACCTGACACACACACACACACACACACACACACACACACACACACACACACACACACACACACACACACACACACACACACACACACACACACACACACACACACACACACACACACACACACACACACACACACACACACACACACACACACACACACACACACACACACACACACACACACACAGTACTTTGTCATTCTAGTATCTCGTGCAAAAAAGATGAGCTTGTAGATCGGCTACTTTTGCTTCTTTTGAATTGGAATCCTGAAATGTAACATTTGGATTTAATTTCAAACGCATTTAGTTATATACTCATGTTAACTTCATGAACCTAAATACAAATACATTGGACATAAAAAAAAAAAACTATACTACTATACTATTCATTAACATACTAATATAGACTTACGGAATTAAAGCAGGTCATGTTTGGCTGAAATCAATAACATATCAGTATTCCGGTATTAACCTGCAGGCCGCATTAAAGATCCACCGTCACACCCCGAAATTATAATAGTATGATACAGTAGGATACAGTAGGTCACGTGGTCTTTTTTAAAACGGTCTGAAATCTCTGAATCAAATGATCCCATCCCCCGTAGCGCAGCCCCCTCCACTCGGAGGAGTAGAGAGACAGACAGGAGACAGCCTGGCCAGCAGATATGGGATTTATGGCTATTTGAAGTGAGCTGGATCTCTGAAATTGAGTACTTTTCCCACCACTGTTCATTAGAAAGGAACGGCTCCCTACTGTGAACCGAATCATATCGTTCATTTCAAAGAGCCGTTCAAAAGACTTGATTCGTTCGCGAACGTCACATCAATACTGGCCAGCCCTACGCAGTTCGCGCGCAGCTGCCCAACTCAGTGAAAACATCGTGTTTTCCATTTCAATGAATAAACATAAACAAGCATATTCCCATGAACAATGGGGAAGTAACAACCGGTAACCACCGGAAATATAATTTTTATATCCACAGATTTATATATAAATTTGTGTCTTTAGCTTTAGCTTTAGTGCTACCCCAGCTAGCCCTGTGGGAGCAGAGAAGAAAAGTTGTTTCTGAGCGAGCCTGCGGGCGATGGGAAGAAAATGTACATTGTGCAGACATACAGTAAGTAACAGTCAAATAATTAATTTGATTGGCTTATCGTGCATTCCCACAATAACATAAAAAAAATATTAACTTGTTTTTAAGATGATTTCTTAAGGTGACAGTAACCCTTAAGGTGACATAGTCCCTTTAACCAAGGTTCTTAATAAACACGTGACAATAAAAGATGGGCTGACAAGGATTCCCCCAAGAGTACAATCTTAATTTAACAATTCAGCAATAATAAAAGGGGACTTTATTGTATCAAAAGTGTTTAAAACAACAATTAATTATGGACGGGTACACATTAAAGTGTATTACCCCCTCAGGCCGGGGAACAGTTTTGTGTATTACAGTATGTACAGTATGTAGTACAGTAAAAAAAATAATAATAATAATATATATATATATATATATATATATATATATATATATTTTTTTTTTTTTTTTTTCTATGAAAGCCAAATGTGTAAGCTATCAAATAGTTTTGGAACTTTGTTTCTAGCTGCTACAGAGGCTGAGTAATACGTTTTCCAGGAAAAAACAGCGGGTAATTTTCATATCGGACTTAGGCCTATAAGGCTTTTTTTTTAATCGGACTTAGGCCTAAATGGGTTAAAAAGAGATCTCTATAAAATGCAAACTGCAATAGAACAAAGGAAATAAGGGAAAGAGACTGCACTGCAGGATGGCAGGCCTTAGCCACAAAGGAAGGGGAACTAAAGGCCTAAGAAACACCAGGTACCCTGGCCTAATCAACCACCTTAAAAAGGAGTAGTTCACCCCCAAATGCATTTGGGTCCCCATCCGGAATCAATGGGGGTAGATTTACTAGAATAAAATCATTGTCTTAGGAATACAAAAAATACAAAAAGATATTATTTTACTCAAGTCTCCATGGTGTGAGTAATCAATAGAAAAAAAAAACATTTTGAGGGTGAACTACTCCTTTAAGGTAAAAGCTAAGGCATTCAATAAAGCAGAGCATGCAAGGGAGGTTGAGTGCAAAACACCGATCAGTAAGGGCACAGCAATAGATACAATTCACAGCAATAGATATTTCTTGGGGGAAATACTATAAAGTTTAATGACAAAACCATTAAATACTATTAAAAATAAACCCCAAACAGAACAAAACGGCAGTGGCAGTCTATCTACAACGGGAACACAAACACTATAAAAGAGATATATTATAAACAAACAGAATAGTGACATTTACATTTAGTACCTCTGTCTAATTAACAAATGAACGCAACCCATGTAGAGGCACAACACGGGCAGCAGTCTCTACGGAGCAGGGCCTAAAGTGACAGACAGACTGGTCAGTCTCAAGTGCAAATATTGTATTGGCTTCACCCATTACTTCCAATAGAAACCTACCCAGAGCATCCATGGCACACAACAACTCAACCTGCCACAGGGACAACAGAGGGAAATGCACCCATCCTAGCTGTGGCTTTTATAGTGAACCAAACAATCTGGGTAGCAGGAAGTGAGGAGCTCTGGCCTGTCTCTCCACAGTAGCCCAGGAGGGACATTCCTGACTGGCTACAAGTACACAATGAGATAGCTCTGGTCCATAGCGTTAGTGGAGTTCTCACGCTATGTTCCTCTACCTCCGTATTCCTTGGCAAAACCGGAAACCCCGCCGTCTGGTCCGGAAATAACAAAAAACTGTTTCGCCCCTCACCAAACCAAAGGTATCAGTGGACAGTTGGAAGCTCACTCTACTTAGTGGATGCAGTCCGGGCGCGCCACAAAACGCTTAAAATACATTTATAGGGCGAAATGAAAGAAACGTGTGTTGTTGTTGTTGACAATAACAAACAGTTAGTATTAATTGTAATGCATGAAACGTGTGTAACGTACCTGTTTCAAGGTGTGTCCACACACTGCATCATCAGTGGACTCCACAACTTAGATCTATAGATTCACACACATTCCCACTGATTTATAAATGACTGTAGTCTAGTAGCTCCACATGCTCTGTGTACTGTAGACTGAGGTATCCTATTGCCCGGAGGGACGGTTTGGTCCCTGATTGGCTGTTCGTTCATTCATTCATTCATTCATTCATTCATTCATTCATTCATGTTTTACACCACATCTGTTGTTCATTAAAAAAGTATGAATTAATGAAGTTATAATAGTTTTCTTTTCTTTGTCTGTAATTCTTAAAGGGACACTCAGATTTGGTTCCATTTGTACACTCTCAGAGTTACAGACCTGTAAGGGTCCATTTGGCTCCATTTGTACACTCTCAGAGTTACAGACCTGTAAGGGTCCATTTGGTTCCATTTGTACACTCTCAGAGTTACAGACCTGTAAGGGTCCATTTGGTTCCATTTGTACACTCTCAGAGTTACAGACCTGTAAAGGTCTGCACACTGCTGCGTTTTTCGTAGCGAAATGCATTTTTCAGGGCAAGGAGAGAGAGAGAGATAGAGAAAGCAAGGGACCGAGTGGTGCACGAAACGGGCGGCAGTGTGCAACGTGACTGACATAACGTGAGGTTGATTTTTTTATTCACTCGAAATTCACTCCGATATTCTGCCCGAAAAACGCAGCAGTGTGCAACCAGCTTTAGGGTCCATTTGGTTCCATTTGTACCCTCTCAGAGTTACAGACCTGTAAGGATCCATTTTGTAACTGATAATATGACATGAATGTAAGGTTAAGCAACAATGTAACTCAAGTCATTGCCAGTTTTAAGATATTTAAACTGGGTTAAACTGGTTATAATCTATATCAGAGCACAGGGCTCACAGCAGATCGACAACGTGAGATCTTGTAGATCTGCTATTTTTGGTGAATGTTCCCCCCAGAATAGGGATGATGGGGTTCCCTGTGGTTAAACATCAAGTATGAAGTTATTTTCAATCTGTCCTGGAATGGAAACTGATATTCTCTCTAGTTTTCCTGGTGACATAGCCTACTACTGTATGTTAGGAGGAAGGATTTACATATTTATGTACCATAATGACATAAATGTAAGGTTCTATAAAGCAGGGGTCTTCCATGTTTTCTTCCATATAGTTTCATTGTTTCACAGCACAAAGTGTATTTTGGATTCATTCATGTCACTTCATGTTTTCAGATATTTAACCACTTGAACCCTCAATACTTAATAAACTTGACCTTTCACTCTGTACTTGTTCTGCTCTTTTTCCCCTCTACACCAAACCTCTTTGCCGAAAATAGCCGATCTACAAGCTCACAACGCCTCGTGCTGCGAGGACCCCCTGTTGAAGACCCTTCCTATAAAGCAACAATGTAACTCATAATATGACATAAATGTAAGGTTCTATAAAGCAACAATGTAACTCATAATATGACATAAATGTATTTTATTTTAATTATTTACAGATGGTGACCAGAGATTAAAACGATGTGAGAATTGTTATACTAAACAGAAATTAAAACAAACAGATTAACGTAAATATTATATAACGTAAATATAATATATAATCATAACAATCACAACATTTAAAGCAATGACTGTAAATAAGGACAGTGAAGAGTTTTAAATGTGATGTAAAGTGTGAAACACTCATCTAAAGTGTTGTTCCATTCCTTTTCTACCATTTGGAGTCCTTGCAGCCTGAACCCTCAAGCACTTACCAGCTGACGTCAGCAGGGGGCAGCAGTGGCTCAGTGGCTCAGGGGTAGAGTTGCAGTCTTAGAACACAGAGGGTTCCTGAAGGGTTCCCAGTTCGATCCCGGGCTCCCCCAGAGTTAGTGTGGAAGAGTCCTTGAGCAAGACTCTGAACCCCTAGTTGCTCCCTGTGAGCAGGTTGGTGCCTTGCATGGTTTCCTCTGCCATCGGTGTATGAATGTGTGTGTGAATGGGTGAATGTAATGCACAATCTCTGTGCAAGGGCCTTGGATAAAGGCGCTATATAAATGCACCATTTACCATTTAGGTCACTTAAGTCAGTGAGGGTGCAGGGATGACATTGGAATTGGGCCGTTGAACACGACTACATTTGGAGGTTGGAAGCGCTCCTGGGAAATCACTCAACAGTGGGCAGTGGGACGGTAATGAAAACGAGCACTTCCAAACTCTTGATAGATAGATAGAGGGATAGATGGATAGATAGATGGCTAGATAGATCTATTAAATGGCAGATCTACAAGCTGAGAGTGTACAAATGGAACCAAATGGACCCTTATGGGCCTGTATCTGAGTGTGTACAAATGGAACCAAATGGATGTCTGTGTGTGTGTGTGTGTGTGTGTGTGTGTGTGTGTGTGTGTGTGTGTGTGTTTGTGTGTGTGTGTGTGTGTGTGTGTGTGTGTGTGTGTGTGTGTGTGTGTGCGAGCGCGCGCGCGCGTGCGTGTGTGTGCGCGTGTGCGTGCGTGCGAGCGCACAGAATAACCCTCACAAAAAAATCCATTATTATTATATCTTTAATTAACACAATTGTATCAGCGTTGAATGAACTTTGGCACAATTTAAATGGTTTCATTTTCTTGAAGATATTAGTAAATATACATGAAAGGTTTGAAATAAATGTTTTACATTTCATAATAAAATGTTATAGGTTAAAAATACAAGGATTTTCAAAACACTTCATTGGAGTTTCCATTATCAACAAAACTTTACAATATTCATGTTTAAATGTTCTAGACCAGATGTTCTCACACTTGTTGGTCACGACCCCCAAAATAATATTTGAACTGGAGACCCCCCAAAATAATCAGGTTTGAACTGGAGACCCCCCAAAATAATCATATATATTCAGGTTTGAACTGGGGAACCCCCAAAATAACCATATTTAATCAGGTTTGAACTGGGGACCCCCACCCTGACAAAACAGTAAACTGTAGGAGTTGAGGCTTTACATTTGGTTAGACTCAGTTCCACGTTGCGAGGCATTGTGAGCTTGTAGATCGTCTATTTTCATAATATTTGCCCCTTTATGTTATTTGACAATTTGTCCAATGTTTGACCAGTTTATAGTTTGATTACTTTTAAAAGTGCTTTCATTGTCACTTCACTGTCATCTGGGGACCCCCTGGGGGTCCCTCTGGTGGTCCCCAGATGGGGGTCCAGACCCACAGGTTGAGAACAAACCTTTTCATGTCAATCTGAGAGGTTTGTGCCAGAGACTCAAATCAAAGATTCCTTGTTTGAAAATATAGCAGAGTTGTGAACTTGTAGATCTGCTGTTTTCAATTTATACAGTAAATGGTTAAAGTGGTTACAGCGATTTTTATGCTATATACTTTATACTTGAATGTTGCTGGGGACCCCCTGGAACCCCCTCAAGGACCCATGGGGGTCCCCGGACCCCCACTTTGAGAACCACTGTATTCATGATATATAAATCTGTACAATGTGTTAGACACACAGAGCCCCCCATCGCTATGGAAACCAAACCATATTGATTCTGTAAACACCCCCCTCCCCCCTCCTAATTATGACATTATGATACAACACCCTGTCTGTCTGTCTGTCTGTCTGTCTGTCTGTCTGTCTGTCTGTCTGTCTGTCCTCACATCCTGTCAGTCTGTCCTCACATCCTGTCTATCTGTCTGTCAGTCTGTCCTCACACAGAGACACAGAGGAGTCAGGGTCAAACCCAAAGGCAGCATAGAGAGGTTCAGTAAATGTGGTCTGGACGGTGTAAATGTGTCTCAGTGTGTCTGAGGACACTTCATAGAAGGACAGAATCCCTTCAGGATGGTCCAGATACACTGCTACTCTGTTGGAGTCAGAGGGACGATCAGGAAGGAAAGTGGCCTTACTATTGTGTGAGGCAATGTATATGTTACCATGGTTACCATCACTACAGGAGAGTCTCCAGGACATTTTACTGAATCCAAGGTCACAGTCCTCACCCTCTCCTTTCCTACTGATTCCTCTGTAGGTCACTCCTATAGAAACCTCTCCACTCCTCTCTACCTCCCAGTAACAGCGTCCAGTCAGACCCTCTGTACACAGAACCTGGACCAGGTCAAACCTGTCTGGATGATCAGGATATGAATGAGGCTGTTCCACCCGAGTCGCCTTCCGGTTGTTCTCAGACAGAGAGAGGTTTGTGTGTGCTGTGTTTGTGTCCAGTGTGAGACGATGTGAATCTGATGAGAAAACAACACAGTAAACATTAAAAACATCCCTCACTGAGTGACACACACACGCACGCGCGCACACATGTGCACACACAAACACACACACACACACGCACGCACGCACGCACGCACGCACGCACGCACGCACGCACGCACGCACGCACGCACGCACGCACGCACGCACACACACACACACACACACGCACACACACACACACACACGCGCGCACACACAAACACACAGGTTTGGTTTCCATAGCGATGGGGGGGGGGGGGGGGTTAGCACATTTAAACATGTTATGTTGGTACAGATTTATAGATCATGAATACAGTGGTTCTCAGAGTGGGGTCTGGGGACCCCCAGGGGTCCTTGAGGGGGTTCCAGGGGGTCCCCAGCAACATTCATGTATATAACACCAAAATCAGTGTAACCGTGCACTTTAAACATTTACTGTATATATTTGAAAATAAACGAGCTCACAGCGCGTTGCATCGCAATGTGTTGTGAGCTTGTAGATAATCTATTTTAAAAAAATATCTTGGAAAAGTGGAGTCTCTGGCACAAACTCTTTTCAGGTGGGAGTCTGTGACGCACACGCACGCGCACACGCACACGCACATGCACACGCACACGCACACACACTTTCCAAACATGTTCATATTTTTTCCTTTTTTTTTCTTAAAAAATAGCAGGTCTACAAGCTCGCAGCACGGCACCAAGTGATGCTCTGTGATCTTGTAGATCTGCAGACCTAATGAGATAATACAGCATCACACTCATTTGAACCACTTTATCCATATTTTACACGTTGGCCATTTAACACATTTAGAGCTATAAAACATCTGTGTCATTTTAGATTAGATCTTTATATTTAGCAACAAGGAATGTCAGAAAACTCTTTTCTCCAGATTCAAACTTTTTGTGATTTTTCCTAAGCTAGCGCCCCCTACTGTACTTGATCACACTACAGCATTACACAAAAGAACCTAAAGTAGCAGATCTACAAGCTCCAAACATGGCGTGAAGTGACGCGTTTGGAGAACAGATGTTTTCTAGCTCTAAATGTGTTAAATAGCCAACGTGTAAAACATGGATAAAGTGGTTCAAATGAGTGTAATGCTGTATTAAACATTTTGCTGGGGACCCCCTGGAACCCCCTAAGGACCCCTGGGGGTCCCCGGACCACACTATAAAGAACCATCAACCACTTTAACCCTTCATCGACCGGTGTCTCCCAGGGCTCTATACTTGGTCTGCTCAGTTTCTCCCTCCACACTCCAAAATAGCCGATCTACAAGTTCAAAACGTGTTGTAGCACGATGTGTTGTAAGCTTGTAGATCTGCTATTTTCGATGAATGTTCACGTATTAAGACATGTCCAACATTGGGACGCAGGGTTTAAATGGTTAATGGTTCAAAGAAGGTTCTTTGAGGAACCATTTGTGGTTGTGAGCTTGTAGATCTGATATTTTTCAGAGCCCTGAGGAACTCCAGTCAGTGACGTGGGTTTAAGTGTTTAACATATAAAATAAATATCATTAAAATAATGTTTTATTAATTAAAATCAGTTCCTGATTGCAGGTTTAATTAACCACTTGAACCCTAGTGAACCTATTCTGTATTCATAATTCTAAAACAGCAGATCTTCAAGCTCACAACATGTTGCAATGCAACAAACACGACAGACAGACAGACGTTGTGAGGTTGTAGATCGGCTATTTTCACTATATTTAGACAGTTCTGTTTTAATGCATTTATTTTTTTGGGGAAATGTTCTTCATTTCAATACAACAATGCATTGATAAAAAATGTAAAAGTACTGTAGTTGTAATTTGTACTTTTTTTTTACCTTAGTATTTACTCAAGTAATACTTTGTCCACCACTGGTTGTCAAGACAGAAAAATGTCCAAACATGGAATAAATTCCTTCTCAAGACATTTCCTCACTAATGTGTTTGTAAAGATGTCTAGTAACACATTTCAAAAGGTTGAAACTCCCCTAGGGCAGCGGGAACAGCCACGCCCACTTTTCCTGCTCGTCACAAAGCCTTGTTTTGTGTGAGAATCTATATTTGTGGGAGCGTGTCAAATGAAAAAGTATCTTTATTAGTTTGTTGAATCCTAGGAGACACTGCTCCTCAGGAGTCCAGATCACCTGGAGGTCCTCTGGTTCCTCCAGAGGTCCTCCTGGATGGAGTGGAGGAGTGGAGCAGGACTAGGGTGCACCTCACCTGGGTAGAGGGGAGCATGAGGTCCTGGGCTGTTCCCCCTCTCCCCTCTATGGATGTGGTCAGCAACACCACACTTCTCAACACTTTTTATCTGCTGAATAAGAGCTAAGCCTGTTGCCACTTCACACACTGATTGAACTGTGTTTTAAATGGTCTCTCTAGGGGTCCTGAACCCCAGTTTGGGAACCACTGCCCTGGAGGGGGGTTGAATTTCAATGTTTTGGATTGTGTTACTAAACACCTTTAAATACATTAGTGAAGGTTTTTATATATCCACTGAATACAAGGAGGGAGGCGCCAACAGACTATAAAACAGTGTATAAAACGTCAATGTGACAGACAGACAGACGGATAGACAGGCAGACAGACAGACAGACAGACAGACAGACAGACAGACAGACAGACAGACAGACAGACAGACAGACAGACAGACAGACAGACAGACAGACAGACAGATACTCACATCTTGTAAGGAGTTGAGGTTTAATCCAGTGTTCTCCTGAATGATTCACACTGTAGGAAATAGAACAACAATGAATCAATGTCTGACTGTCTAACACACTGTCTCCACTACCTGACATAGTTTTGTTCATTTTGATATCGCATGTGCACGCACGCACGCACGCACGCACGCACGCACGCACGCGCACGCGCACACACACACACACACACACACACACACACACACACACACACACACACACACACACACACACACACACACACACACACACACACACACACACACACACACACACACACACACACACACAGCTAGACATTCTTGAACACAAACAACGGTAGACAAGTGTTTCAGGATAAAGATCAAGTCTCCTCCATATTTGGCACACTATCACTGTATATTAAATCTATGTTAGAATATAGGACACTATCACTGTATATTAAATCTATGTTAGAATATAGGACACTATCACTGTATATTAAATCTATGTTAGAATATAGGACACTACCACTGTATGTTAAATCTATGAATAGAACCATGGATCATATAGGATCAAATGATCGTCTGGCACTAATTGTCTCAGAGTAAAGACTGAACTGGTAAAAACAGTGTTTTGTTTTAGTGTCCAAACCTCTTGGAATGACCTACAGCTCACACTAAAGATCTGTTCTCCTAGAACACGGTGGGCAGTTTTTATTTACAGAGTTCCATACTGACTTTGATAAAGTGAGCCAAGGGACAACACTTGAAACGCACTCTAAACATATTATTTAATTGAATTATCATTTTTAAATAAAATAAAATAAATAAAAACAAAGAAGCCCCCTCCCACCTGGCCAGCCAGTTCAACATTGTAAGGGAAACACTGCACTAACCAACATGGACACAGTCCAAGTCTACTCACTTCAGAGTCTCCAGTGCAGCAGAGAGCTTCTTCAGACCAGAGCCTCCTAAGTGGCTGAAGTTCAAGTCCAGCTGTTTCAGATGGGAGGGGTTGAAGGTCAGAGCTGAAGCCAGAGAAGAACAGCCTTCCTCTGTGAGCCCACATCCTGACAACCTGCAGAGAACTCCATATTTAACAAGTGATGTTGATGTTCAAGTAGAGATCCACACAGAGAGAAAACACACTATTTATTTACCTCAGGATCTGCAGTCTACACTCTTCACTCTTCAGTAGAGCAGAGAGTTGGTCCAGTTGTGATTCCTGCAGGCAGTTGAAACTGATGTCCAATTCTTTCAAATGGGAAAGATTAGATCTGAGAGCTGAGACCAGGATGTCAAATCCTGTCTGTGTGATGTGACAGCCAGCAAGTCTGTAATTAAAGATTACATCTGGATTGATTATCAGAGTTTTGGAGGAGGGACCAAAGAGATGAAAGAACAGGCAGGCAAGAATAATGTGAAGTAATCATGGTTATTTTCCAACAGGAAGCTAACTGTATGACATCTGACATCATAGATGTCTTATGTTATAGACCAGGGGTTTTCAAAGTGGGTGACGGGGCACCCTGGGGGGCCTCAGAATTATTTGATGATATTTGGAATTCAGCAATATCACAACATTAAAGGAGTAGTTCACCCCCAAAATGTTTTTTTTCTATTGATTACTCATGCCATGGAGAGTAGAGTTCAATAATATTTTTTGGTTTTTGTCACATTCCTAAGACAAAAATTTGATTTGAGTAAATTTACCCCCATTGATTCCGGATGGTGACCCGTTTCGAAACGGGTCACCATCCGGAACGAATGGGGGTACATTTATTGTTATCACATTTTTGTCTTAGGAATGCGACAAAAAACAAAAAATATTATTGAACTCTACTCTCCATGGCATGAGTAATCAATAGAAAAAAAGTCATTTTGGGGGTGAACTACTCCTTTAATATCACTTCACTATGTGAACACCTGATTTGCACTGTAGATGAGTTATTTTTCTATCTACAGCCAACTCTTCACCAAAAATAGCAGATCTACAAGCTCACAACGTGTCGCGTTGTGAGCTTGTAGATCGGCTATTTTTTGGTGAACCTTCCCCCCAGAATAGGGATGCTGGGGTTCAAGTGGTTAAACATCAAGTATAAAGTTATTTTCAGTCTGTTCTGATGGAAACAGATATTTCTCTGTGACGTAGCCTACCGTATCTCAGGTGGAAAGATGTGCATATTTGCATCACTTATGTAAGATTCAAAAAACTAACAGTCTAACTCAGGGGTGCCGTGGATGAAAAGGTTATTTACAGGAGTGACCTGCGTCAAAACAGTTTGAAAACCCCTGTTATAGACCACACGAGACTCACAAAATATGTCCACATATGGGCATTCCAAGTTATTGGCTTAATATTGATTATATCAGTGATCTCCATAGTCCATATACAGTATGGGCATATTCTTGTTTCTATTCAGTGTGGTTTACCATGATATCAACCTTATTGACTAAATGAAACAGACAACAGCTGCTGGTGCTGGTGGGCTGGGGAACCAGCAAACCTTCCAGTCTGTGTTTACACCAGTTTGACACTCAATGATTGTATAACTGGACGTGATAATTCCCTAGCAGCCATGATGGATCACATATTGTATTTACTGTACCGCATCATTGTGATGTGAGGACTAACCAACACAAACTCTGACCGTATCATGATTCTAGTCAGTGTGGGATACCATGATGACAACTTAATGCACTCTACTCTTATTAAAATCAAACAATAAATAATAAAACAGAAGTAATCTAAATAATGCTGGTTAATTAATCTGACCTCAGTATCTCCAGTTCACAATGTGGACTCTTTAATCCAGCAGAGATGAGTTCCATGAATGAATCCTTCACGTCGTTATAACTGAGATCCAATTCTCTTAGATGTGAAGGATTAGAGCTGAGAGCTGAAGCCACAATTTCATAATCTGGCTTTTTGAGATCACAGCCAACAAGTCTGTAAATGAACAATACGTAAAATCACATATTAGATCAAGTTCATGATCAAAGAAAAAAAATACATGCCCAAAATAATGAACTATCAATGACTATCAACCTCAAATATGAATCACATGGTGAGGGATGTGTACTCAACACAGCGCCAAAAGCATTTCCACTTAGACCAGGGGGTGCCAAAATGTGAACATTTTAACTGTTTGTTGTGTGTGCGTCTTTAATGGTTATTTTATGTTCATAGGAGTTTTGTCATTCTAGGGTCAAGACCACTTGACCTTTGATGTTCAATGTTTTGAGGGCACAAAGGTCAAATGGCAGGACAGGAAGGTCATCAAATAAAACAGTGATTTAAAGTCCACGGAAATAATTAATTTAACGCTTACTGCCATTTACGAGTATACTCGTTAATTGATGCGCGCACAAACACGCAGTCACACACACACACACACACACACACACACACACACACACACACACACACACACACACACACTCACACACAGTCAGACACATGCGCACACACAATTTGTATTTTTTAAAGTAAAAAGAAAGAAAAATAAAGAAAATCGGTTCTACACGGCGGCAGAACCGCTTAATATAATAGGGTTTACTCCACTGTGGAGCAATGTTCCCTCTAAGCTGCGCGCATGCGCGCCCGCGCACAACTCAGGACGCTGTCGCGCACGACAAATCTTCGTAGCGCACGGCAGATTAACACCAATAGATTTGTGAAACGCAGCAGTTGATTATTTTGTGTACTCAGACTCTGTCTGCCTGCAATGTTTAACATAGGCAGCGCTAGGTCTCTCTCTCTCTCTATCTCTCTCTCTCTCTCTCACTTTCGGTGCCTCGGCTGCCTCCCCCCTCTCGCCAAATTCTCTCCCTCTCGCTCTCTGTCTCCGTCACTCGACTCGATTCTCGCTCGCCTCCCCCCCTCCTCTCTCTCTCTCTATCTCACACACACACACACACACACACATACACATGCACGCAGGCACGTGTGGTAAACAGAAACTTCTTCGGACTAGATTGTTTTATTGCCGTCATAAAACTTTCTCAGTTAACGTTGGCAACAGCGTGGCTGTAGGGAAGGCTACCAAAACAAAACAAACGCATGTGCTTTGCTTCGCGTATCAGAAGCTCAAGGACCATGGTTGCTAATTTGCAGTTTCATAAAGAAATCCCCCGCCTGTGCACAGCAGAGATTAGACCTACAGTATACACACTACTCCTCCATCCAGCTTCCAGGTATGAACTATATAAACTGCTATGTTTCTCTGGAGCTGACGAGCTTGGCGTCTCACCTTCACGACGAGTTACAGTAACAAAAATAACTCCAGTGTCCAGTCCTGTAATGCATTGGTCCCAAATTGGGTCTGGGGACCCCCGGGGATCTTGAGGTAGTTCCAGGGGTCCCCAGCAAAAGTTAGGAACCAAATGGACCCTTATGTAACTCAGAGTGTACAAATGGAACCCCACACAGTTAAATTAACTTGTTGATTTTATAAAAAATATAAATTGGGTTAGGGTTAGGGAGAGAGTCCACCTCTCTGTAAGGTTATGGGCTAGCTTAGGTCATATTATATGATTTAATTTTTGGGAAAGCAATCTACAAGGTCAAAAGCCAGTGTTAATTTAAATTGAGTGTGAAATGGTAGGCCTATACCAAATTTTCGCATGCATGCTTACATTGGCACTTTGGCACATACAGTAGGCTACACATAGTGCTTTTGGACTGTATTTTATTCATAATAATGACACTTCTTTAGATGTGTTAATGTCAATATGTCAATGTATTGTTATTTTGACCCATATGTATTGTTATTTTGACTCATATTTAGGCCCATTGTTTGTATTGTATTTACACAACATGTTGTCAACATGTGTATATACTATATAAGATAGATAGATTTATTATCCCAAGGGGGGAAATCAGTCTGTAGGCCTAATACTGAATAATAATGGATATAAAATCCTTTTTCCCCCGTCTTTTTAAATTTAACTGTCCTATAATAGTAGCCTACAGTTTATTAACAGTAGTCGAACCGCCATTACTTATTCTGTAATTAAATTTGAATAACTTGACATGACTTGACGCACTGACGCAGTATACACTCGTGCACTCGACATATTTGCTCATCAGTGCTCAAGTTGTGCTCAGAAGGTTGGAGTGTTTGCTCAGACCGAAAAAAAATTAGAGGGAACATTGCTGTGGAGTAGAAGTAAATGTATTGGAAATAGGACATACTCAAGTTAGCCTACAAATACCTCAAATTTACTTAGTTACTTTACACCTGTGGTTCTCAACCGTCTCCAAATTATTTTGGGGGGTCCCCAGATGATTAAGTTAATGTGCAAAGTTGTTTTCTCACTCAACAGTAAACAAACCAACCTAAAGTGTATCTACAAATTTCTAAAGTGACAATTTAAGGACCTTTTAATACCTCTAAAATGACAAATTAAACATTGACCAAATTGTCAGTGGCAGGAATTGTGAAAATAGCAGATCTACATGCTCACAACGCCTCATGTAGATCTGCTATTTTCACAATAGAACGTGTTATACAAAATGTAATGCCTCTCTTAGTATACTATCGATCATTCAACACGTTTATTTTGAAATTGTAGTGGAAATAGAAGTAGCCAGATAGCCCAGACTTCATGCCACTGATGTCAGAGCCTAGAGGGCTCTGCGCACGCACGCACACACACACACACACACACACACACACACACACACACACACACACACACACACACACACACACACACACACACACACACACACACACACACACACACACACACACACACACAGGTGTTTGATTGACGTCTTTAATCCACATTAATTGCTCCGCATAAGTGAGCGTGTACTTTTTAAAGACACGCAAATGCGTGTGTGCGTGTGGGTGTTCTGCACAGACTCAGTGCAGACTGCAGGCATAGTTAAAAGATGTGCACTGCACTGAACGTGTACAATGACTTTATAATGATGTTCTGATTAATGTATTAATCTTTCTCTTTTACTGCCAAAGCTTAGCTAATCATCTTGTCTGTTCAACGCCAGCAAAACACTAACCTTTGAGATTTTATAGAATAACATCCCTCCAAGTGTGTGTGTGTGTGTGTGTGTGTGTGTGTGTGTGTGTGTGTGTGTGTGTGTGACGTGTGTGTGTGTGTGTGTGTGTGTGTGTGTGTCACATGACTTCAGGCTGCGTGCACCGTCATTGCCATGGCAACTCAGCCCACAGACACCCACCAGCTGTTCCATGGCTCAAATCAGGATTTGACGAGTGCTCGCCGTGGCAGTGAGCGACATGTGACGAGCGCCCGTCAAAGGCAGTGAAATATTTAATAGGAATATGCTTTATTTGCACATACACACTATAACACCAGTCACTATTTGAGACCTGATTATTATTGGACATTTTACATCCCCCATCATTTATACTTATAGTGTAGATGTGATGGTAGATTGATTCTCTTCTAATAGGTTTACTATTCACATGAATACTAACCGAGCCTTTCTGGTGTTCCTCACAGCTGGGACCAGTCTGGATTTCCCCCAGTTGTTTGTTGTTCTGTATTTGCCCAGGTCCAACTCATCCAGAACCTCCTCTGACATCAGCAGTATGTGGGCCAGAGCTGAACACTGGCTCTCAGACAGTTCTGTCTTTGATCTGTCCCCTGACTCCAGGTACTTTTGGATCTCCTGATGCAGTGAGTGGTCGTTCATCTCCATCAAACAGTGCAGGATGTTGATACATCTGTCAGGAGAGAACCTTTGATCATTCATCTTCTTCAGGTTGTCGATGGCTCTCTGGATGCTCTTTGGACTGTGGTCTGTCTGACACAGTAGGCCTCCTAAAAGACTCTGGTTGGACTCGAGTGAGAGGCCATGAAGGAAGCGGACAAAGAGGTCCAGGTGGCCATTCTCACTCTCTGTGGATTTTTCAAAGGCTCTCTTCAGGAAGTCTTCCAAGGTACTGACATCAACTCCCAGGAATGTCTTCAGTACCTTCATGTTCTTCTGTGTGTAACAGTGGAACAGGTAGACTGCAGCCAGAAACTCCTGGATGCTCAGATGAACAAAGCTGTAGACCTTTCCCTCAGATTGAACAGTGTCTTCTTTGAAGATCTCTGTGCACACTCCTGAGTGCAGTGAGGCGTCTTTCACATCAAGACCACACTCTTCCAGGTCTTCTTGGTAGAACATGATGCTACCTTTGTCCAGATGTTCAAAAGCCAGCCTGCCCAGCTTCAGAAGAACCTCCTTGTCAGTATTGGACATTGGAAGATTGCTAGTTGTTGCGCTCACTCCCAGCAGTCTTTGTGTCGTGGTCTTCAACCAGGTCAACCAGGAATTTTCTCTTGGTTTTTTACTCATCGCCCTGTCACCATCACCCTTTACTGAGCTTGAATGGTGTTGATTCAACTCATTCGTCTCGCCAAACTTCAGATTCTTCCTCTTTGTCTGAACCCACAGGAAGCTGCTGTACATCGCAGTCTGGGTCTTGGGCAGCTTTTCTGTCTTGTCTGTCTTCAACATGTCCTCCAGAACGGTAGCAGTGATCCAACAGAAGACTGGGATGTGACACATGATGTGGAGGCTTTTTGATGTCTTCACGTGTGAGATGATTTTGTTGGCCAGCTTCTCATCACTGAATCTCTTCCTGAAGAACTCTTCCTTCTGCGGGTCTGTAAACCCTCGTACTTCTGTCAACAGGTCAACATAGGCAGGAGGGATCTGATTGGCTGCTGCAGGTCTGGTAGTTATCCAGAGGAGGGCTGCGGGGAGCAGATTCCCCTTGATGAGGTTTGTCAACAGCAAGTCCACTGATGATGTCACTGTAGCATCAGAAACGATATCATTGTTGTGGAAGACATCAGAATCAATATCAATGTTCTCGAATTTCAGCGGAAACCTGCTTTCATCCAGACCATCAAAGATGAAGCCAACCTTCCAGACAGCGAGCTGCTCTGCTGTGACCTTCTTTAATTCTGGGTGGAAACGATGGATCAGTGAGAGAAGACTGTGCTGCTCATCTCTGACCAGGTTCAGCTCCCGGAATGAGAAGGGAACCAGGAGAATGACATCTTGATTTTCCAAACCCCTTGCCCAGTCCAGAGTGAACTTACGCACAGAGAAGGTTTTTCCAATGCCAGCGATGCCCTTGGTCAGAACTCTTCTGTTGGGTTTATCTCTGCCAAGGAGGAGGGGCTTAAAGATGTCACAGCATTTGATTGGTTGGTCATGGAGGGTCTTCTTCTTGGAAGCTGTCTCTAGCTGCCAGACCTCATGTTGGTTATTAACCCCTTCACTCTCTCCCGCTGAGAGGTAGAGCTCTGTGTAGATGCTGCTGAGGGAGGGCACTTCAGTGACGTATGTCACACGATCAAGACGGTTCAAACCAACCTTATAAATCTTTAAAACCTCCTGTGGACTGACACCTGCTATGAGAAGACAATGAAGACATGTTAAACAAGTTAAAGTTAAATTATAACTTTACCTGCAATATAGCATACCATTAAAACTATTTCTTAAATACCCTAAAGAAAATCTGCAATACCTCAAAAAATAGGGAATAAATTAAGAAAAAAATGCTAAATAGACATCATTGGATCATTTGTTTTTGTCTAAATGTATTATGTTAATCATCAGTATTTGGACATTGACACAGGAATATAATGTGGACATTTAGTCTGATGATATTTTCAGCTAAACATTTCATTAATTGATATGAAATGTTAATTAGTGTAAAATGTGTCCAGTCTTACTTTGTTCACTTGTGGTTTGACTGGATGTCTTCTGTTCAGGTGTGGTTCTGTGGAGATGAAGACAATATAATAGGCTATAGATAATAGATAGTTTAATATATAAATTAAATAATATTATTTAATTAACCACTTAAGACCTATATACTTTGTCCTTCAATGAATAGCGCCGATATACAAGCTCACATGATGCCCTGTGTAGTGAGGTTGTAGATCTGCTCTTTTCGCTATATATTTTTGAAAGAAATACATAGATGAACATGAATGACATCACATGGCATACATGATACAAACACACAGCCCAGTTGTACATAAATGTTCTTATATCAGTGCAGACTAGAGGTAATAGTTGTACATAGTCAACATGTGCGTGCGTGCATGCAACAGCGTGGCATTCATCTGAAAGATTGTCTCTGACCCCCGTGTCTCAGGGCTGTGGTCCACTAGCACAATAAGACTTCCGGTTGCCGCTCAATTTTTAACATCATCTGTGAAATTGTAAAAATTAAAAAGTGCTTCTGCATTTTCATTCCTCACAGACAGCTCAGTTCATCCTTTGCTTTCAACTGAGAAGGAGTGCAGTGGAGGCTCCAGGGAATTGTGACTGTAGGGGGGGGGGGGGGGGGGGGGGGGCATGAATTTTGCCAAGTAACAATAATAAAAACTAGATTCTCTCGCTTAGGGTACCGATAACTGGTATCGTAGAGACAAGTATGATGTTATGGTACACTGTAAGACTTTTCACAGCAGAATTACAGTAAAGTACTGGCAGCACGTTATCTCCTAAGACACTTTTTTTTGGCAGTCTCTTACTGTATTTTGAATTACAGTATATTACTGAAAAGAATTGTAGAGTTAATTACTGTATTTCTGCTGAATGTTTTTTTTTCCAGTAACTTACTGTATTCCTGTTCAAAGTCTTTCAGTAACTTACTTCTTGTTAAATGTTTTTAAGTAACTTATTGTATTCCTTTCCAAAGTTGCTTAGTAACTTGCTATATATTATAATATTTATTTTATAATGTATATTATAGTATGTGCAGGTTCTGCAGAACGTTGACATAGCTAAAATTGGGACAACACAGAGAAGATTAGCATGGTACAATGGGTTTGGGACAATGCTTATCTGTTCAAACTCAACCCCTGTTAGAGTTCTTAGAAGTTTTCCTTTTCTGACCACCAGGGTGAGGGAGCTCAACAATAACCTAGAGATAGCAGCTAGGGTTAGGGTTTGAGGCTCAAATACTGACAAATCAAATTCTGACATAATGTCAGTCAGCTTGCCTGGGCAGACACATGGAGATGACACATTAAGCATTTTAGCTCCCAGAAGATTCGAAAATGCCCCTAATAACTAGACAAATGCTTTACCCAGAATACTTTGCTGTCTTCTTCCCAGGATGCTTTGCTGTTAAGAGCAAATTTACAGCAATTCCTGACAATAATGACATTCTCTTTAATTACTGTAAAAATGCATGTTTTCCCTCCCAGAATGCTTGGCTGTTAAGAGCAAATTTACAGCAATTCCTATGATAATGACATTATCTTAAATTGCTGTAAAAAAGTAATTTTCACTCCCAGAATGCTTTGCTGTTTACAGTATAATACTGTCTGATACTAATACAGTATAATACTGTTCGGAATTTTGCTATAAATTTACAGTAAGGGCTAACAGTGTATGGTTTGCATGAAAGTCGATCAACTGTCTTTCAAATATTTATATTTTATGTATTTATTCCATAAATACTAGTCCTGTGCCTGGGGGTGTGTATAGTATTTGAGTGCACAGAATATGAGGGAATCACTTTCCATCACAGACCTAAAATCTAATTTTGCTTACATAAATAATCACAGCATGGGGTGTAGTGGTGGAGGGGATTGGGGACTGAGCATTGGTTAGACCTCCTGTTGGTCCGACCAGGTTAACATTCACCAGGTTAGCATTCACCAGGTTAACATTCACCAGGTTAACATTCACTTAACATTCACCAGCATCGGCAGGTTAGCATTTCACCAGGTAAGCATTCACCAGCGTTAGTTTTACTGCAGAGGTTAGGGTTCGGGTTAAGGTTAGGTTTAGGTTTTAGGTTATGGGATTGTTTTAATGCCAATATTAATTCAGATTCGTACATTGCCTTTTTTTACTCGTAAAAATTACACATAAACATTGTAATTAGAAAAAGTATGTGTGGGGGGGGGGGGGGGGGTGTACTTCATTTCCCTACTGGCTTCAGTGGCTTGAGACTCCTTTGATATGATGTGTATGTGTGTATCTGGAGGTCTAGATTGATTGATTGATTGATTGATTGAATAGTAACACGAATATTAACAGTACAGGTAATTTAGTCAAAATGTTTCATTCTCACAGCATTGCAGTTAGAGGAAGACAAAGAACAAATACCGGTAAGGAAGAAATAATATCACCACTAAAATGTACCACAAATACAGTACAATACAAGTTGCAGTGATAGATAGATAGATAGATAGATAGATAGATATTCATCATTCTGAGGTGGTCACGTAGTCATTTTACAGTTTACGGCAGGTTAAGAAATTTGGTGTAACACCGGGTTACACGGTCATCTATAAGCCCTATTCACGGCCCGCCCACTCAGCATCCCCCCGGTACTGAAGTCACGTTTTGAAGGGTAAAACCCTGCTAAAGGCCCATAGAGTTAACACAGAAATCGCAAATTTAATGCAATTTCCGAATAGTACAGTATAAAATACGGCTAGCATGAACAAAGTCCAGCCATTTCTGTGTTATTTTACCATTCTAAGCTGACGTCAGCACCAGGAAGTTGCTGAGAAATTGGGCGGGCCGTGAATAGGGCTTATTGGCGACATAAGGAGAACTTATTTGTGCATGTCTTAGTTGTTTACATTAATTTATGCGCACGACATGGTAGGGCTTGAGAGAAGCCCTTTAACTCATTTTTTGCTCCAGAAATGAACGGATTAAAATGTCCAGCGTGCCTCTCGCTGGCTCCATAAGCGGCCAGTCTCTTATTTTGAAGCCCAGAAGTCGATTGCGTAAACACTTCCGGTTTGACGTCATCACGTCATTCACCAGAATCGCTCGTCGTCAACATGCCGTTGTGTAATGGCGGATCGTTGCTTTTCAACATGTGTTTTATTAGCGAGAATCTACTGCCATCCTCCCCTTTGAAAGTGTTCTTTGGAGATAATGGACATTAAAGATGAGATTCCCCGTCTGCCTCCATGTTATGGGATTACTATTTTGTGCACGTGGATCCGTGATGATGATGAATCGGCGAGGGCGATTGTGCCAGGACCTTCCGCGCAGCTACAGGGTAGGAGAACCGCCGTTACAGTAATAGAGTACTTTTCACGAGTATACTCGGGATCGGCACCATATGATACTCGAGTATTTTTCACGAGTATTCTCGGGATTGCCCATAGCAAAGCAAAAATCACCATTAAGAGCTACTTTATATCTCATTTCTGTCTTAAGACAAAGATGAGCACCAGTTGAGACCGAAGTCCTTTTTCTCATCCTTCTCAATCATGACTCCTGAGAAATAAACATGGTTCGAGTCTCACAGTGATCATGATCTGAGATCTCTAACATTTCTTATTGTTATCTCTTGAACGTCGTCTCAGATCTGTCTCGAAGTGATCAATGTCTGAGCTCTCTAAATTAGATCACTGGTATCTCTTTCATAGTGTCTTAGCTAATTCTCACAGTGCTCTCCATGTGAGCTCTCTAAACTGTCTCAATGGCATCTGTTATATTTAGTCTCAAATCAGTCTCACAAGTGATATAACTGAGTTCTCAAGATTACCTCATCGGTATCTCTTTTCTAGATCTCAGTTAAAGTTGAATAATCAGATGCCCTTGAGAAACATGGATTGTCCCTAATGTTCTCAAAATTCAGGCCAAATTTCATATTTATTTTTATGACAGCTTCAATATACAGTACATGAAAAGGTCTAGTCTAAAACGTCTCAACAGTGTTTGGGAAATGTGACTCGCTAGACCCTAGCTTATGGGTAACTCATAGAGTGTACAAATAGAACCAAAATGCACCCATCCACTATCAGAGTTAAAGGCCCACACCTATAGGACAACCAGATCTTATTTTATTGTGTTTGTGTTCAATCTGTGTTTTGAGATATTTTAGTATTTCAGCATGACTAGTGATGCATTTTGCAACATATGATGCAAAATGCATTATGATCCCCAAAACCCATTGAATCGTAAGGCTTCTGCATTGGAAATGAAAATGCTGCAGCAAGCAGCAGCATGTATTCTACGTCACCATCTACACATGGACCAATCAGGGGAAGCTTTACTTGTTTTGCGGACAGCAGTTGAAACGCAGTCACTGATTGGCCCCGATCAGAAAATGATCGGGCCAATGTCAAGGTCAAGGTCAAGGTATACTTTATTTGTCCACAAGGGAAATTTGTCTTGGGCTTTCACCCCTGCTACAGCCACACACAAAACATCAGTAACAAAACAGTAGAGATACATACATTACATTGTGCACAGTGATTAATTAATACACTCAGTCAGTGCTGTTTCAGAGCGTCGTTCAACAATCCAATGGACACAGGTACAAATGATTTTTTAAACCTAATGTACTTCCATACAGGTTCACTGTACCTTCTTCCCGAAGGTAGAAGTACAAACTTCCCATGTAGCACATGGGTAGCATCACCAATTATTTTCTGAGCCTGCCTTAGTGCCGCCTGCTCGTAAATAGACTGCAGAGAGGGGAGTTGTCTTACTCCTATAATCTTCCCTGCAGTCTGAACCAATCTCAACAATTTGGACCTCAGTTGCACTGAGAGATTACCGAACCAAACTGTAATACCAAATCTAACCAGGCTCTCCAAGACTGCCCGATAGAACACTAACATAAACTTTTGGTCAACACTGTGAACCCTCAGACGGCGGAGGAAGTGTAGTCTTTGCTGTAGTTTACTACAGAGGCTGTCCACATGTGTATTCCATGTTAGTGAATTGTCAATAGAAATGCCCAAGTATTTATATGAGGAAACCTGTGAGATGGCTGAGTCATGAATGACCACAGGCCTGTGGTCACCAACGCTCATAGGATCGAACACCATCTCCTGTGTCTTCATAACATTGAGAACAAGGTAGTTGTCATCACACCAACTGACAAACCTCTGTACCTCTAGAAAATACTCAGCTAGATCCTTATCCTTATCCAGTAGTGCTAAGATGGCAGTATCATCTGAGAATTTAATAATGTAATTATTCGGGTTCTCACTTCTACACTCATTTGTGTACAAAGTGAAAAGGACAGGTGAGCTAACGCAGCCCTGAGGTGCTCCAGTACTTAAGGTTCTGGGCTCTGACAAAATACCATTCACACTGACCCTTTGAGTGCGTTCAGTTAAAAAGGAATAATACCACCTGATAATAAGGGGATGGACATTAAGGTCCTTTAACCTCTTAATTAAGAGATGTGGCTGTATTGTATTAAACGCTGAGCTGAAATCTACAAGAAGAAGGCGTGCATAAGCTTTGTTCTTTTTGTCTTTGTCTAAGTGTTTCAAAAGAAAATAATCCAAGTCCAAGGCCAAAATGTCCTATACTCCCTGCCTATACGCGGAAGTCCAGACCTCATACTGGGGAAGGAATGAGTGTGTGAACGCAGTATGTGGGATGGCCCGCCAGGCTAGTTGTCTTGGGCATCTAGCCTATCTCTTTCAGACCCAGATTACAGAAATTACTCTCAAAGCCCCATTTAATAGTTTGGGATAAATACTCAACATTATAACAACATTATAAAGCATTCTATGATCACGCATACTGTATATGCAATGTAATATGCTTGCACTATAATTACAGCATAAACACTCATAATGCTTCATGATCACAATTACTGGTTACTCACTGATTTTTTTTTTTTCCTTTTTTGGCCAGGATCATAGTCTCTCTATAAATGTCGCTTTTCAAATCAGCTTGGTGGCCCTGGACGTTAAAATATGACAAAACTCCCCCCAAAAGACACTTATTCTGACTAGCTTTTTGGCGCTGAGTCCGATGAAGCTGGTCCCGTCGTGTAAAATGCTTTGGTCAATTTCTAACCCCTCTAAAAGGGCTAGCTCGGGTTCTAGGGGGCGTATATACAAACGGAAAAAAGATTATTGGTCGGCTTTCCACGACGAACACGTGGATGTATGTTTCATTTCTTCAGCGACCCCTAGAAGGCTAACCCTAATTCTAACTTTAGGGGCCGTTCTCTTCGCATGTTCATCTCCGCGAGCTGAACACAACAGTATAAGGTTCATCCCACACGGACACTCCTGTGAGGAGATAGCTTTCTCCGGCCTTTCATTCAATGTGCTCTAACGTTTATAGAGTCCATGACCCTTGGTCAAATTGGAGATCACGGGGAAGAAAGTTTGTAGGAGGACAACCAAGACATCCACACGTTCGTCTCGGAGAGCTCTACAACATATCTCAGAACCAAGGTCTGATGTCGCATCGTCTTTGACTTAAAACGCGAAATAACTAAGCCTAGGGTTAGCTATTTCGCATTATAAGTCGAAAACCATCATGTGTCAATGGCCTGTCTTTTAGTAGGCTATGTTGTATAGCTCACCGAGACGAACACGTGGAGGTGTGTTTTATTTCTGTGCGACATTCCTAGGGTTAAACTAGGATTAGCCTCCTTTGAATTACTATAAAATCACGATAGGATATTAGGGTTGCTGAATGTCGACCTGAGGCTTAAAGTTACGTGCAAACTTGAGAAAAAATATATATCAGAGCACCTACCAACCCGTAATACCTAAAACACACCAGGAAGTGGCAGGTTTGAGTGGGGGTCCACGGGGGTCCACAGGTAGCCCCGGCAGTGGCTGGGCCCCCGGGGACCCCTTGGGTGCCGGCCCCGTCTCTCCCGGGCCTAGAGTTATGGCCTTTTAAAAAATTATTGTAACCGTGGTGTAACGTGATGAGCCAACCAGCCAGCCGGTGGAGGTTTTGATAGTGACTGCGACCTGAAGGTGACAAAAATGGCCTCTCAAAAATGTTACCAATGCCATTGTAAGCTTGTAGATCTGCTCTTTTCAAAGATTCTGCATAATGAGTACTTTCTACTTTTGTACTTTACATATAAATAATTTTCATACCAATAGCTTTGTACTTACTAAGTAAATTTAGAATGATTTGTTACAGAGTATTTCTACATTGCAGTATTGAAAAAAATAAGTATATCTTCCAATGAAGTATAGGCCTAGCACTTTATAGTATGTTTATTATAACTATAGTAGTTATAATAATTACCCCCCCCCCAACTGAGATACCTTGTAGGGTAGGGAAGGGGTCTTCAACATGTATTGTATATTTATTTATAAAATTGTGTAAAATCATATTGTGCATTCAATACTGCTATAATAATAATGATATATATATATATATATATATATATATATATATATATATATATATATATATATATATATATATATATATACCCCCTACTGTTGAAGACCCCTGATCTGATAAGTGTACAGTAGTTGAAAAACAATGCATTATTGCTTCAGCAGCAGTCAGTAAAAGGGTTAATTGCCCAAACAACAACTGGGAAGGTTGAGAACAGTGACATCACATATTGCTTTGATCTACCAGGAAGCAGAGCTCTGTAGGAGGCGGGGCATATCCTTTATTATTATACTTTCCCAGAGGAAACATTTGCTGCTCATTTTTAGCTCATGATGCTCATCTATTGCTCCTCGAGACAGAAAAGGAGCTATTGAGACAGAAAGGAGATTGGAGCGACTTGGAACTGGTTTGAACCAGTGCCATTTTGAACCTCAGAGTCAGTCAGTGTTGAAGAGAAGAACACACAGGAATTATATGCTCTCATGGACTTTATCCTTTTTCGGTAGGTGAAACAGCATAGCCACTGGATAAAGTTACCTACATGTACTGTATGTTACTTAAGAATGTTGTCTGTGGTGTTTTTGTACAAAGTGTGTATTTTCCTGAAAGGTTCACCCAACCAGTAGTACAAAGCTAATGCTAAAGTTAGCTAATGCTAACGCAAGCTGATGCTAACGTTTGCTAACATTTTACAGTGGACATCCTAATGGAACTGAATGTTCAAAAGGTGTAAGATAGGTTCCCTTTTGATAGAAGCAGACGTTTTTTTAATTTATTTTTATTGTATTAACTTTGCTGTGTATTTGTGCACAGCTTGCAGCCTGTTGTGTGTGGTATTGTGGCTAACAGAGCCAAAGTTAGCTAGCAGCTGTTCAATACAGTCTAATGTTAGCTTGCAATGGTAGTAGAGTATACAAATGGAACTAAATGAACCCTAACAGGTCCATTTGTACAGTTCTAGGGGAGTTATGGATGATGGGGGATCATGGCCAAATGCATACTAAACAGGGGGTCCTTGAAATAAATAAAATAGTCTGAGAACCAGTTCTTAACTAGAAATACTGTTCATACAAAACAGTGTGGGCTCATATGGGCACAAATATCTACCCATTGGCTGCTCCTCATTGTAATCAGTGATGTAATAATCATATTTGAACTGGGGACCCCCCAAAATAGTCATATTTGTACTGGGGACCCTCCACACTGACAAGCACTTGGAATGCAGTGAGCTTGTAGATCTGTTATTTTCAAAATTGTTGTCTCTTATACCATTTGACAATTTGGCCAATGTTTGACCAGTTTTTATATAATTTGTTGTTTACTTTTAATGTTATAATGGTATTTTCTTTCCTTTGTTCCCCTGTTCTTTTGAGGTATAAGAAATGTGGTTCTCAACCTGTGGGTCAGGACCCCCAGGGGGTCCCTAAATGAGTTTGGGTGGGTCCCCAAATGATTGGCTAATCATTGTTTTCTCAACAGTAAACAAACTAACAAAGTTGAAGTGTATAGAGGGTATCTGCACATTTCTAAAGTGACAATTTAAGGACTTTTTAATACTGTACCTCTAAAATGACAAACTAAACATTGGGCCAAATGATCATATATTAGACTCAGAAATTGTGTAAATAGAAGATCTACATGCTCACAAAGTTGTGGGCATGTAGATCTGCTAGACTTTCACAATAGAACAGTGTTATACAAAATGTACTGTCCCAACTCTTAGTGCTCGTCAGGGTGGGGGTCCCCAGTTAAAATATGAATATTTTTGGGGTTGCGGCCTGAAAAGTTTGAGAACAACTGCAGGCTACCGGCAGCAGTGCGCAAAATCGCTTCATGTTGTTTGATCCGGCACGCAATAGTTATTTATAATATAATATATTTTACATTACTCTTAACACAAATGATCCCCTCTTGCTAATCACATGTTTTGCAAAACACAGGATCACACCTGTTATGTCAACATGCTAGATTCAGTGACTGAATCTAGCCTTTCTCAGCTCCAGTGCAGACAATGGGGACTGATGACACCACCATTTTGCAGCAGTGTCCTGCCCAAAGGAACAGAGTTGACCTGACTCATCTCGCTCAGGTAAGATTTGCAGATGACTGTTTGAAATGGAGATCAAGATAGTGATTCTGATAAAGGGGGCAGGGGCGTCAATTGGGTATGGCAGGGGTATGTAGCTACCATACCCTGGGTCCAGGGGGAAAATAAAAGTTACTTTTAAATATAAATCCATGAATGTCTCTTTGTCTATCTGTTCTGGTTATTATGTTGTTAAATTACAGTAAAATAACTACAAATGCAAAATTTAACAAAAATGGTCACTTAACAAGGCATTATAATTATATTCTTCACACTTGTATTCTCCCCATCTTGACAAATGGTATATGCCAAGGTTCCGCAAGTCAGATGCACAGGTGCAATTCATTATTGTTAATTGTGGCATGTTAACTAACATGCACTTGAACAACCAATCCAGGCTGCCATATCCAGCCCAAGAAACTGTAGAAACGGGGGGAAAATAGAATGTACTTCTTAAAATAAATGTAAGGTATGCTAAGGTATGGCAACATGACTGGTGTCTTGCACGTGAGTGAAGCCAGTCGTGTTGCCATACCTTAGCTTTTTCTGAACTGACGCCACTGAAAGGGGGTAGCAGGGGGGTAAATGGCAAAGTACAATTATGGAGAAGTATGGGGGGCATGGTTTACATTTTTGCCACTATAAATATATTTGTCCACCAAATCCCTGCCCCCCCCCCCCCCTTTTCCCCCCTCCCACTTAGATGATTGAAAACATTTTGATGGCCAAACCTGGAGGAGAAAGGATCATTACAGAGTGTCAGAATCCCCTTCAGTGAGGAATGCCAGCTAAGCACAGAAACCCAGTGTCGTGAGGCCATCACACTGATGAAGCATACAACTGATGAAGCAATCGTCAAGAAGATGAAACAGACCTTCACCCATCGCCAAGCAATGGTTCATGACCCAGTGAAGTCCTCTGAAATATTCATCACCTTTCCAAGATTTCTTGACATTGCAGGAATGGTATGTCGCTCTGAAACTGTCTTGCTATAAAGTCGAACTGACATGATAAATGGACTTTAAACAGATCACATCCCTGGTCATAAGGTGAACCTATTATTAAATGTATGCCATTGTCCTCTGTATTCCATTTTGTCTGCAGATGGAGCAGAATTTCAGTCTGATTTTTGGTGATGCCATCGCTGCAAAGTTCTGGAACAGTGGCCTACTCGCTACAGGCAGAAAGTCCGTAAACAAAGCCATGGCCTCTCCCAGGCAGGCGACCTTGAAGATCTGCTTCATAAAGCTGAATCCCAACAGGACAACTGAATAATGGTATGCTGGAATTAAAGGACTAATACTAATGGAAGAGGGAATTGGTTTTGAAACCAAAATGTAAAGATTTTAGTAAAATATTTTCAGGATGGGACAGTGAGATGTCCTCCAACTTGCCTTATCCACCTCATGCCACCCTCACCTCAAGGCTGCAACAAGAGACCAGGGAAGCTCTCAGCCCGACAAGCCATTGACCACCTTGTGAAGTTCATCTAGGTAAGGTTATAGTTCAATTAAAGTTTAAGATGGCTCACTGTTCTGTCCCTAACATTCACCCTTAAAACTATACTTTTGTGAAATCATGCGATGACCATGCTCATATAATCAGCGACTGCCCTGTGATAATTGTCTGCTTTTGCCCCCCTATCCCCCTTTAGCAAAGTAAAGATAATGCAGAATGTTGTTATGGTTGCATGTTGTGGCAAGAAGTGATTCTGGTGGCTATCCTATAAAGATGGGGCTCTAAACTGCAAACAGATTAATTGTAATAGCATGACTAATGAAGTTCTCTTGTCACAGACTGGGACCAGTGTCGAGGGGCATCTGGACAGCATCACCGAGAGTCGTCAACCCTATCTACTGGCTGTGGGGACCCAGAGGTGTACCATACACAAATACTTCATTGTGATTGACAAACGTGCATTCCCGTGTAAGTCACCAGACTCTCCTAACCCTCTTTCGACACGCTTTTTTAAAACTCATTTTGTCTTTGCTACCTCATACAACCAGAATCTGGCCAATGTCTACCACTTTTTGCAAATCGCTGTTTACCAGATTGAGGCTGCTACCACCAAGGTCAATCCCAGGGTCAAAGAAATGAGTGCTTGGATGCTGCACTGATTATTATTTTTTATTTAGTTTTTATTTTTATTTATTTAATACTTTTGAGATGATATTGTCTCCTACCGGTTGGGTCCCCTACCAGAGACTCCCGGCTCTTGATTCTGCACTGATTTTTGATACATTTGTAATAGTTTTGAGGGTTGTGATGCTAAACTGAGAAGATTTATTTTGAGGGCTCTGATGCTGCACTGAATTTTAATACTGAAAAGTATATTGTTATTTGAGTGCTCTGGTGATGCACTGATTTGATACTGAGATGTTTTATCTGCCACTTTAAGTTCAGCCACTGTTGCAGCGCTGCAACAGTGGCTGAACTTAAAGTGGCAGATGTAGGCCGAAACGATCATTAACTTTGTGGTTATTTTGATTGAAAAGATTGTGTCTCAGGGTTTAATGTAACATTGTATCTTTTTCTCCCCTACTGACTGAGAGAAGTTTCGAACGACATCACTGGCGTGGAGAAAACATGTTGACTGTGCTTTATAGCTAATTTCATCTTCTCTGTCTGCAGACTATGTCTTACGGTATGGCACCGAAGCTGGATGGAAGGCGGTGTCCGTGGAAAAAACTGGTCGGACAACGCAGAGACGATTCACAGCAAGGGGAAGAACAGCCTGCTCTTCCTGAGAAGACAAGATCGTTTGGTGTGTGCCACAGGATGCAACACATGTTCTACCAATCTGTTATGGCAAGTGTTTTTTTTTGTTTTTTGTTTTTTTTAATGACGTGCTGCCTCCAACCTCAACAGACTGGTGAGGAAGGCCGGGTTCTCCTTGCAGGGGTGGATGAAGTGGCCAGGGTGTGAACGGCTGGATACAATCTTGAAGAACTCCTCCCACCTTGAGATTTGCGTATACCGGAGTAAGAGAGGAAACTATAGATTCATCTACCCTGGAGGGGGACGTGAGAGACTGGGAAAATCTTTTGTGTCTGTTGTTCTCACGTTTTACAATGAGACAACGGTCGTTTGGTAAGGACAACTGTAACTTAACTGCAGTAATAGAACTTTGTTTTTTGCTGGGAGCACATGTCACTTCTGCTTTTTGCACTTTTCACACTTATGTAGCAGTGACTGTTATGGACACATTTGATTAGGGTCACTTTTTCTTATTTGGCACTGAATTCATGAGTAGTAAGAAGAGTAACTGAAGTTTTTTGTTAAAGGGCAAGACCACTTTGGTCGAAGTGTGGGTTGTATAACTAACTATATTATTATATATCAATTTCTTGTTCACCTTAGAGTTAACAGCAAGGAAAATACACAACCCAAACCTCTTCCGAAGTAGTCTTGTCCTTAAAAGTCTTGTACTGTTAAAAGCACTTCATCCTCTGCCACCTTACAGAAATAAAGTTTTATTGACGGAAATTATTGTATTGTTTTTTATCAAAATAGCTGCATGTATACTGTATCTCATTTACAGCTCCAAGTGAGAAGAAGGTTCTGGGTAATTAGATCTCAATTATTGCTCATTACTGGCTCAAAGAAAGAATATGGGAGACAGTTAAGAGACTTAAACTAGCCATTAGAGAGCTCTCACCTAGGTCTCATTTATTGCTCGCTAGTAGCTCCGTTCTGTCTGGATGAGCTAAACATGAGCAGCATTGTTTTTCTCTGGCGTTCTCATCTGTTTCTCTTATACTTCTCAAACACTGCTTAGGGTCATCTCAACTAAGCCTCATAGATGGCTTGTTGGATTCGGTTGGATGTCTGGGTTCATTTTCTCATTAGCTTCTTATGAGCCATAGATGTGATTCTCCTAGTATTGTCTCTAGGAGAAAGAGAAAGAAATAAATGAGCACAGAATTGAGACGAATATGAGAATTCTCATGTTTGTCTCGAAGAAGACGATAAGCAACAGATAAGCAACACATATTAAGCTATGGGTGGCTACAAATGAGTTCGGCTGTGGAAGGATTCAAACTATTTTTGGATTTACTGGTGAAAGGATAGATCAAAGTACGAATGTCACTGTTCTGTTTACAGGTTCACAGGTTAAGATAGCTTAATTATTCACTCCACACATAGTAATGTGCAGTCGATAGGTAATGATTGGACAGGGAGGGCACACTATTATAATACTCTGTCTTGTTTTTTAATAATTTGCACACTGTGCAACACGTGTGTCATGTTATAAGGTTGTGTATATTGTAATGGATTCACATACTGTGTGTGCAGAGGTCCAGGTTCACTGAAGACAGGAGGATTTCCTTTAGACCGGTCACTCTTCACAGACACACAGCTGGGTGTTGGAGACTCTGCTCTGGGGTGAACACTTCTGGAATCATAATAAATGTTTATACGGTTAGCATGTGAATGAAAATGTCAGTTTATTAGTTTAGTATAACAGAGTGAAAGGTCTTGGGATGTTGAAGCAACAAAACATGCAGACAGTCAGTCTGTATGGTGCAGCTTCACCACTGAACAGCACATAGTGATTTGTAGCACTTCATTCACAAACTGCACTCATAGTAATTTATAATCTATAGTAATTTATAAACGATAGTAAACTATCGTCAGATTGTCACTTCCGGTGCGCTGGTACAGGGGCAGCACCGCGACACAGCGTGTCATGTATGCCTTGTTTGTTTGTTTTTTGTCTGTGTGCATAAGTTATGTTGTGAGTCGTTATATGTAAGGATGTTTAAGATGAGGGCCGTGGAAATCGCTCTGCTGATCCTGTGGATAAACTTCTGTGGATTATGCCTGACTGTGGAGCTAATCTACGCAACAGCGACACAAACAGCTGGCGTGGAGAGGCGTCCAGGCTCGGCTATGTGTACAGCTACAGCCGAGAGGAGCTGCTGGCACTACGACCAGAGCCAAAAACAACGACCGAAAGCCACATCGACACCTACCGGTGTTGAATAACATCCCTGCGGAGTTGATCCGACAGCGGAGGAGGAAAAGAGGGAAGAAGGGAGGCAAAGAGAGTCACCTCAGGAGAAGGTTGACTCGCCTTCCACTCCCCTTTATCGTTCTGGCCAATGTACGAGCCATTCACAACAAAATCGGCACGATACGAACAGTTATGACTTTCGTGCGGCATCGCTGTTTTGTTTCACTGAAACCTGGTTAAAGCCATCAAAACCAGACTCACTGTATGAAGTCCCCGGTTTCACTCTGGTCCTACTAGACAGAGGTGGAGGGGCGGATACGGTGGCGTGTGTGTGTACATCAATGATTGCTGGTGTCGAGCCTTTACAATAAAAAACAGGATATTCGACGATCCCAACGTTGAAATCCTGGCTATGCCCAGCAAGCAAGGTCAGGACCTGGACCAATCAGTGACGTCTCAATTGGGGCCAGATCACAGCCCATATGGGGATGATCTTGACGTCATTACCAGGACGTCATATGGACTTTTTTGTTTGACAGGATTTATGTTGGTTGAAATCAGGTGATATTCTAGGCCAGATAAATATCATAACTAGTTAGATATGTCCCAGAATATAACCTTATATGCTCATATTTCAACGAACATTACAAACAATAACAATAATCCTGTCAAACAAAAAAGTCCATATGACGTCCTGGTAATGACGTCAAGGTCATCCCCATATGGGCTGTGATCTGGCCCCAATCGAGACGTCACTGATCGGTCCAGGTCCTGACGTGCTTGCTGGGTGACCTTTCTACCTGCCCTGTGAATTCGGCTGCATTCTGCTGTTTACTGCAGTCGATAGGTAATGTTTGGACAGGGAGGGCACACTATTATAATACTCTGTCTTGTTTTTTAATAATTTGCACACTGCAACACGTGTGTCATGTTATAGTGTATATTGTAATGGAATGACATACTGTGTGTGTGGAGGTCCAGGTTCACTGAAGACAGGAGGCTTTCCTTTAGACCGGTCACTCTTCACAGACACACAGCTTGGTGTTGGAGACTCTGCTCTGGGGTGAACACTTCTGGAATCATAATAAATGTTTATACGGTTAGCATGTGAATGAAAATGTCAGTTTATTAGTTTAGTATAACAGAGTGAAAGGTCTTGGGATGTTGAAGCAACAAAACATGCAGACAGTCAGTCTGTATGGTGCAGCTTCACCACTGAACAGCACATAGTGATTTGTAGCACTTCATTCACAAACTGCACTCATAGTAATTTATAATCTATAGTAATTTATAAACGATAGTAAACTATCGTCAGATTGTCACTTCCGGTGCGCTGGTACAGGGGCAGCACCGCGACACAGCGTGTCATGTATGCCTTGTTTGTTTGTTTTTTGTCTGTGTGCATAAGTTATGTTGTGAGTCGTTATATGTAAGGATGTTTAAGATGAGGGCCGTGGAAATCGCTCTGCTGATCCTGTGGATAAACTTCTGTGGATTATGCCTGACTGTGGAGCTAATCTACGCAACAGCGACACAAACAGCTGGCGTGGATAGGCGTCCAGGCTCGGCTATGTGTACAGCTACAGCCGAGAGGAGCTGCTGGCACTACGACCAGAGCCAAAAACAACGACCGAAAGCCACATCGACACCTACCGGTGTTGAATAACATCCCTGCGGAGTTGATCCGACAGCGGAGGAGGAAAAGAGGGAAGAAGGGAGGCAAAGAGAGTCACCTCAGGAGAAGGTTGACTCGCCTTCCACTCCCCTTTATCGTTCTGGCCAATGTACGAGCCATTCACAACAAAATCGGCACGATACGAACAGTTATGACTTTCGTGCGGCATCGCTGTTTTGTTTCACTGAAACCTGGTTAAAGCCATCAAAACCAGACTCACTGTATGAAGTCCCCGGTTTCACTCTGGTCCTACTAGACAGAGGTGGAGGGGCGGATACGGTGGCGTGTGTGTGTACATCAATGATTGCTGGTGTCGAGCCTTTACAATAAAAAACAGGATATTCGACGATCCCAACGTTGAAATCCTGGCTATGCCCAGCAAGCAAGGTCAGGACCTGGACCAATCAGTGACGTCTCAATTGGGGCCAGATCACAGCCCATATGGGGATGATCTTGACGTCATTACCAGGACGTCATATGGACTTTTTTGTTTGACAGGATTTATGTTGGTTGAAATCAGGTGATATTCTAGGCCAGATAAATATCATAACTAGTTAGATATGTCCCAGAATATAACCTTATATGCTCATATTTCAACTAACATTACAAACAATAACAATAATCCTGTCAAACAAAAAAGTCCATATGACGTCCTGGTAAGGACGTCAAGGTCATCCCCATATGGGCTGTGATCTGGCCCCAATCGAGACGTCACTGATCGGTCCAGGTCCTGACGTGCTTGCTGGGTGACCTTTCTACCTGCCCTGTGAATTCGGCTGCATTCTGCTGTTTACTGCAGTCGATAGGTAATGTTTGGACAGGGAGGGCACACTATTATAATACTCTGTCTTGTTTTTTAATAATTTGCACACTGCAACACGTGTGTCATGTTATAGTGTATATTGTAATGGAATGACATACTGTGTGTGTGGAGGTCCAGGTTCACTGAAGACAGGAGGCTTTCCTTTAGACCGGTCACTCTTCACAGACACACAGCTTGGTGTTGGAGACTCTGCTCTGGGGTGAACACTTCTGGAATCATAATAAATGTTTATACGGTTAGCATGTGAATGAAAATGTCAGTTTATTAGTTTAGTATAACAGAGTGAAAGGTCTTGGGATGTTGAAGCAACAAAACATGCAGACAGTCAGTCTGTATAGTACAGCTTCACCACTGAACAGCACAGAGTGATTTGTAACTGTACTCATAGTAATTTATAATCTATAGTCATTTATAATCGATAGTAATTCATAATCTAACCATCGTCAATCGTCACTTCCGGTGCGCTGGTGCAGGGGCAGCACCGTGACACAGCGTGTCATGTATGACTTGTTTGTTTTTTGTCTGTGTGCCTAAGTTATGTTGTGAGTCGTTATATGTAAGGATGTTTAAGATGAGGGCCGTGGAAATCGCTCTGCTGATCCTGTGGATAAACTTCTGTGGGTTATGCCTGACTGTGGAGCTTCGGAATCTACGCAACAGCGACACAAACAGCTGGCGTGGAGAGGTGTCCAGGCTCGGCTATGTGTACAGCTACAGCCGAGAGGAGCTGCTGGCACTACGACCAGAGCCAAAAACAACGACCGCAAGCCACGTCGACACCTACCGGTGTTGAATAACATCCCTGCGGAGTTGATCCGACAGCGGAGGAGGAAAAGAGGGAAGAAGGGGGGCAAAGAGAGTCACCTCAGGAGAAGGTCGACTCGCCCTCCACTCCCCTTTATCGTTCTGGCCAATGTACGAGCCATTCACAACAAAATCGGCACGATACGGACCTATGCAAGGTACACGATACGGACCTATGCAAGGTACAGTCATGACTTTCGTGCGGCATCGCTGTTTTGTTTCACTGAAACCTGGTTAAAGCCATCAAAACCAGACTCACTGTATGAAGTCCCCGGTTTCACTCTGGTCCTACTAGACAGAGGTGGAGGGGGCGGATATGGTGGCGTGTGTGTGTACATCAATGATTGCTGGTGTCGAGCCTTTACAATAAAAAACAGGATATTCGACGATCCCAACGTTGAAATCCTGGCTATGCCCAGCAAGCACGGTCAGGACCTGGACCAATCAGTGACGTCTCAATTGGGGCCAGATCACAGCCCATATGGGGATGATCTTGACGTCATTACCAGGACGTCATATGGACTTTTTTGTTTGACAGGATTTATGTTGGTTGAAATCAGGTGATATTCTAGGCCAGATAAATATCATAACTAGTTAGATATGTCCCAGAATATAACCTTATATGCTCATATTTCAACTAACATTACAAACAATAACAATAATCCTGTCAAACAAAAAAGTCCATATGACGTCCTGGTAAGGACGTCAAGATCATCCCCATATGGGCTGTGATCTGGCCCCAATCGAGACGTCACTGATCGGTCCAGGTCCTGACGTGCTTGCTGGGTGACCTTTCTACCTGCCCTGTGAATTCGGCTGCATTCTGCTGTTTACTGCAGTCGATAGGTAATGATTAGACAGGGAGGGCACACTATTATAATACTCTGTCTTGTTTTTTAATAATTTGCACACTGCAACACGTGTGTCATGTTATAGTGTATATTGTAATGGAATGACATACTGTGTGTGTGGAGGTCCAGGTTCACTGAAGACAGGAGGCTTTCCTTTAGACCGGTCACTCTTCACAGACACACAGCTTGGTGTTGGAGTCTCTGCTCTGGGGTGAACACTTCTGGAATCATAATAAATGTTTATACGGTTAGCATGTGAATGAAAATGTCAGTTTATTAGTTTAGTATAACAGAGTGAAAGGTCTTGGGATGTTGAAGCAACAAAACATGCAGACAGTCAGTCTGTATAGTACAGCTTCACCACTGAACAGCACAGAGTGATTTGTAACACTTCATTCACAAACTGTACTCATAGTAATTTATAATCTATAGTAATTTATAATCGATAGTAATTCATAATCTAACCATCGTCAGATCGTCACTTCCGGTGCGCTGGTGTAGGGGCAGCACCGCGACACAGCGTGTCATGTATGACTTGTTTGTTTTTTGTCTGTGTGCATAAGTTATGTTGTGAGTCGTTATATGTAAGGATGTTTAAGATGAGGGCCGTGGAAATCGCTCTGCTGATCCTGTGGATAAACTTCTGTGGGTTATGCCTGACTGTGGAGCTTTGGAATCTACGCAACAGCGACACAAACAGCTGGCGTGGAGAGGTGTCCAGGCTCGGCTATGTGTACAGCTACAGCCGAGAGGAGCTGCTGGCACTACGACCAGAGCCAAAAACAACGACCGCAAGCCACGTCGACACCTACCGGTGTTGAATAACATCCCTGCGGAGTTGATCCGACAGTGGAGGAGGAAAAGAGGGAAGAAGGGGGGCAAAGAGAGTCACCTCAGGAGAAGGTCGACTCGCCCTCCACTTGAAATCCTGGCTATGACTCTAAGACCTTTCTACCTGCCCTGTGAATTCGGCTGCATTCTGCTGTTTACTGCGTATGTGCCCCCAAAAGGGCCAGGACGTGCTGCACAAGCAGCATGGACTCCAGACCTTAACCAGTGTTATTTGGACACTGTGCTGCCGTGGTTTGAACAATACGTCAAGGACTGGACGAGGAAAAATTATATTTTGGATAAGTGTTATGTAAACATTCCTAATGCTTATGTAGTCAAGGTTGGGCCACCTACAACGACCTCTGATCACAATGTTGTGTGTTTGAATCCAGTCTATAAGTCAAAGCTAAAGAGAGGAAAGCCTGAGAAGAAAGTAGTTAGGACATGGACTCATGAAAGCAAGGAAGAACTCAAAGCATGCCTGGACTGCACAGATTGGGACACTTTTAAGAACGGTTCATCAGATGAAATCGCCACCGTTACAAACATTTTCATTAACTTTTGTGTACAGTTGGTTGTCCCCACAAGGGAGATAAAACTCTACCCAAATAACAAAACATATGACCAAAGACATTAAAGAAATAATAAATGCAAGGAAAACGGCCTTTGTAAGCAAAGATTTTGGTGCTCTGAAATTGGCAGATAAAAAGATAAAAATCAAAATGAGGCAGCTAGGCTAAATTGGCACATAGACAGCGGTTGGAGGACACATTTAATGCCAATAATCACAAAAGGGTGTGGGATACGATGAAATCCATGACAGGAATGTCATCCCCCACAAAACCTATTTTGACAGAGAATGAACTTGGCTTTGCCAATGACCTTAATACATTCTTTGCCAGATAAGTGCACATATACTGAAGGCTGTAACACCTCCCCCCTCAGACCGAATTACAATCACGGAAGATTATGTAAGGAAAGTGTTTCAGTGTACTAACACAAGGAAAGCTAATGGGCCGGACGAGTGCAGTGCTTTTCTCCTCAAAAATGTTGCTTCCGAGTTGGCTCCAGTTTGGCAACCAATATTTCAAACCTCTGTAGACACACACACTATTCCTCTGTCTTGGAAAACATCATACATAAAACCACTGCCCAAAATCCAAGACCAGACCAACACATTCTAAAGTACTCTGATGATACAGTTTTAATTTCACTCTTAGATAGTTCCAGTGATCCTGGACTGTAACTCAGAGTGAACTAGAAGCAGTGCTCTTCCGAGCACAGGTCTCCACCAGGCCATGCGTCCTGATGGTGCTACTGTTAGGCCAATGTAAAAAGGCTGGCATATGTTCTTCACCTTAGACCTTTCATGGCAATCGGACACTGCATGCATGATTTGAGGCATTGTGTTCCAAAAACTGAGCAATCCTGCAAACTTTGGAAGCCAATATTAGCCAATTAGGATGGAATATGAAATATCAGACGGATCGGACTTGATCACATGACTATAGAGATACTGTGTACCGATTTGCATGATTTTTGGATAAAATCTCAAGGAATAATAGGAAGAATTGTATTTTACATAAGTCGGCCTCCTGGTGGCGTTATAATAGGCTGATGTGAAAAATGCAGGGAATGGGTTTTTCCTTGGCCTATAGGGACTGAGCTTACAAAGTTTGAAACTGATCGGTGGAGTTATAGGTAAAACCATGAATCGGCCTGTTATAGCGCCACCATAAGGCTGATAAAAAAAATGCTGTGGCATTTCTTCCTCGACCTAGTGGGAATGTGTGTGCGCGATTTCATGATAATTGCACTTTGCGTTTGGGATTTGAGGCATTTTTTTCAAAACGGCCAAATCCTGCAAACTTTGGAAGCCAAAATTTGCCGATCAGGATGGAATATGCTAAATCGGACAGATCCGTGTCCATCACATGACTGTCGAGATACTGTCTACCGATTTGTAGGATTTTTGGACACAATTTGTAAGAGTAGTGCACAGAAATGTGTTTTGCGAACATCGGCCAGTGGCGCTAGAAAAGGCCATTTGAAAAATTTAGGGCAGAGGTTCTAGATTGACATGCAGGGAGTGTGTGTGCTCACTTTGGCAGCGTCCGGGCCAACGGCGACTGAGATTAAGGGGCTCACAAACTGCGAGGACGCACGCACGCACGCACGCACGCACGGACGGTTTGGAAGCCAACCTTAGCCAATCAGGATGGAATATGCTAAATCGGACAGATCCGTGTCCATCACATGACTGTCGAGATACTGTCTACCGATTTGTAGGATTTTTGGACAAAATCTGTAAGAGTAGTGCACAGACATGTGTTTTGCGAACATCGGCCACTAGGTGGCGCTAGAAAAGGCCCATTTGAAAGATTTAGGGCAGAGGTTCTAGATTGACATCCAGGAAGTGTGTGTGCTCACTTTGGCAGCGTCCGGGCCAATGGCGACTGAGATTAGGTGCTCACAAACTGCGAGGACGCACGCACGGACGGACGCACGGCCTTCGGCTGGTGGAGACAATAAGGTGGTTGAATGGAGTGATAACAACGCTATCATCATTAACACTAAAAAGACAGAAGGTGCACCACTAGATACACAGATCTCCCATTACTATTCATGGTGAACATATCAACCAGGTATGTTCGTATACATACCTCGGAGTACATAGACCATCTTTTGTCATGGAAAGATCAGATTGAATATGTGTGTAAGAAAACAAAGCAAAGAATCTACTTCCTTGGTGGTTTAAGATCATTTGGTGATAGTAGACAGATTTAGTAGACAGTGTTCTTCAGTACTGTAGTACCACCTGGTATGGATGCTTGTCTGCAGCCCTTAAGTCACAACTGCTGCAACAACTGGACATTTGTTCAAAGATAGTTGGACAACATCGTCAGAGGCTATATACGACTACGCATGATAACAGCATTCTAAGGTTGGCAAGAAATATTACCTCTAATAGTAGCCATGTGTTGCATAGAGAATATAGGTGGTTGCCTTCAGGAAGGAGATACGGTGTTTCAGAATACAATAAGGTCAGACTAAAAAGGTCCTTTGTCCATCAGTCGACTTTAAGGCTTAATCAGGAGTTTGGCCATACAGTAGGTAGGCTTGGCGGTAGACATTGCTCTTGTCTGTATTATCCTTATGTATGTAAACCTGTCTTGTTTTTGTTCCCTTGTGTCAAATGTTTGTATATTATGTTTCACATACATGGCTGCTGTGTCGCAAACTCGCAAGACACATTTCAGTGTGAACTGACAATAAAGTACTACAGTATTATCATTACCGAATGTCTGTCTGTTGGTCTGCCGTCTGTCCGCATGCTGACATCACTGATACTAAACAGTGTCGCCACCATAGTAACAGCCGCATGCTGAAACTAGAAGCAGTGCTCTTCCGAGCACAGGTCTCCACCAGGCTGTGCGTCCTGGTGGTGCAATCCTGCAAACTTTGGAAGCTAATATTAGCCAATCAGGATGGCATATGAAATATCAGACGGATCGGACTTGATCACATGACTATAGAGATACTGTGTACCGATTTGCGTGATTTTTGGATAAAATCTCAAGGAGTAATATCCAAAAATGTGTTTTACATAAGTCGGCCCAAAGGTGGCGCTATAAAAGGCTTATGTGAAAAATGCAGGGCAAAGGTTTATCGTTAGCTTCTAGGGAGTGCGCTTGCAAAGTTTGAAACTGATCGGTGGAGTTATAGGTAAAACCACAAATATAGCGCCACCATGAGGCTGATTTCAAAAATTTTAAGTGGCATTTCTTCTTCAACCTAGTGGGAACGTGTGTGCGCGATTTCATGATGATTGCACTTTGGTTTGGGATTTGAGGCATTTTGTTCCAAACGGCTCAATCCTACAAACTTTGGAAGCCAATCTTAGCCAATCAGGATGGAATATGCAAAATCGGACAGATCCGTGTCGATCACATGACTGTGGAGACACTGCCTACCGATTTGTAGGATTTTTGGCCAAAATCTGTAAGAGTAGTGCACCAAAATGTGTTTTGCAAACATCGGCCACTAGGTGGCGCTAGAAAAGGCCCATTTGAAAAATTTAGGGCAGAGGTTCTAGATTGGCATCCAGGGAGTGTGTGTGCTCACTTTGGCAGCGTCCGGGCCAACGGCGACTGAGATTAGGTGCTCACAAACTGCGAGGACGCACGGACGCACGCACGGACGGACGCACGCACGGACGGACGGACACACACACGGACGGAGGGGAAAACATACTCTCCCTCAGCCTTCGGCTGGTGGAGACAACAATGCCCAACATCACTGACTGACATCACGGGTGAAAACCATATATGGGCATAAATGGGTGAAACAGTCTGCAGTTTGCTACCATGCATAATAATAATGTCTGTCTGACATGATGAAATAAGTGCCCAAATTTGGAGATGACATCACATACTGTCCTGGACACGGAACACCATATATGGGCATAAAAGAGAGTCAGAGAGACAGAGAGACAGAGATAAGAGATCTCCATACTGTATGGGCATGAAAGGGACACAGACAGACAGACAGACAGACAGACAGACAGACAGACAGACGGATACAATGGGTATTGCACAACTGGATGTCAATGGTGCTTATTCTGCCCAACGGGCACCGGTCTGGGTTTCTCCAACATTAGTTGTGAGACTCCTCATCCCTCATATACTGCACACCCCGGGCACAGGACTAGTCAATAGTTATGTATAATCTATAGTCATTTATAATCTATAGATAAACATTGGACAGAGTGGACAAACCGTTATTATACTATTTCTGACTATGTAGTAACTTGCACACGTAACCTAGCATAATATTGTATAAGAAGATTCACATCACATTCACATACTGTGTGTGTGGAGGTCCAGGTTCACTGAAGACAGGAGAATTTCCTTTAGACCGTTCACTCTTCATGGACACACAGCTGGATGTTGGAGACTCTGCTCTGTGGTGAACACTTCTGGAATCATAATAAATGTTTGTATAATTATAATGTGAATGAAAACAATCTGTTGTTTTAAATACTTAAAACTATATATCATCGGCCTTCAACATATCTCAGGTCAAATGATCATTTAGCGGGTCCTTGCCAAATGCACATCATTTAGGGGGTCCTCACCAAATACATATCATTTAGGGGGTCCTCACCAAATATATATCATTTAGGGGGTCCTCGCCAAATACATATAATTTGCGGAATCTTCACCAACTACATATAATTTAGGTGACCCTTGCCAATTCAATGTTACTAAAGTGCCAAATCACAGTAAGTTGTCTCAATCCATATAGAGCAGAGAGCCCATCTTGTCAGACCTCAGTCTAATCAAAGGCTCAGAGCACCTGCTGCACTGCATTAACCTTGTGCTGTATCCATCATGACAGCCATGTAAACAAACACAGGCAACAGCTCTTATGCCTTAACTTAAAGGCCTGTCCATACTGTCTCCGACCACTGAACTTTTAGTCCGACGTGCAGCTTTCTGAATGTTAATCCGGGGTAATGCTTTTCAGAAGATGCGACCAACGTCATTTTGTAGTTGAAACAGACCTTTCTGGCGAAAGGTTTGTGGTCGGAGACAGTATGGACAGGCCTTTAAGTTAAGGCATTAGAGCTGGTACTTAAGACAATCAAATAGTCGATGCAGTAACATAAAAATCCTGACAGGCTGATGTCACCTTTGCTTCGCGTCAGTGGCATCAGCCTGTCAGGATTTATTTCTCGATAATGACCACTGAGCCAGACGTTATCCCTTACACATTAAATTGTATGTTGTTTAGGTCAGGATGATTTACATACTTTGTGTGTGGAGGTCCAGCTTCTGTCTCCATGTTGATCTTTATTCAACCTGTCAAATAAATAGATCACAAAACATTATGTTGGATGACATAATAACACACGGACGCACGCATGCACGCACGCACGCACGCACGCACGCACCAGAGAGTGTGTGTGTGTGCGCTTCAGTACAGTAAACATAGAACAGATGACCCTAAATTACCTGCGTGATTCAAAATAACGGCGCAGTTCGGCGGGTGGAGACGCCCCTATACTCTATAGAGCTTAACAACACACACGCATATAACTAAAGCCTGCACTTGACACTTTTGTGCTGTGCTCAAAATAAACTTGACACTTGTACTTTGAGAGGCCACTCATTTTATTTATCTTCTGTGCTGGGTGTTTTTTAATGGGTTGGCATGGTACAAAAGAGAAATTAGAATTAGTGAAAACGGCTCACAACACACTTTGAAAAGATAAAAATATACTGTCTTGTTTTGTTCACCACTAGAAAATGCAGACATAACTTAGAAGATATAACTGTTTATTTACAACAGCCAAAAATGTAATACAGTTGTAAAACATGGGCTGTAGGAAACAATTAAGGAAACCATAAAATGTGAATTAACGTTCATACTCAGCATTTCCTTAAAGCTTATTCGAACCCGAACTACTGTCATACTCAAGATAACTTATAACGTGTCGGGTTAATAAAGTAACGCGCTACGTGCCTGACGTCCCCACCCGGGTGCCGCCACGGGCCAATCAGAGGCAAGCGGAACGAGAGGGGCGTCTCCACCCGCCGAACTGCGCCGTTATTTTGAATCACGCAAATGACCTCAGTGAACAGGAAGCAGCCTCCCATGCTTCCTGTCATTGTCTTCTCTGAGCTGCTAAACCTCCTTTTTCTTTCAACCGTTTTATCAGGATAAAACTCTACACTTTTAACTTTATCCTTTTCAGCAGTTTATCTGAGCTGCATGCACGCACGCACGCACGCACGCACACACACACACACACACACACACACACACACACACACACACACACACACACACACGCACACACGCACACACACACACACACAGCTCCAACTAGCGTGACAAGCTCAGTAACATGGCTGTCTGCCCAGAGCCTGTTGTGATAAAAGAAGGCCAGAGAATGGAATATAACCACCATAAGGACTACAAACCATTGAGAGACCTCTAGACCTACTGCACATATAAACAGAATGGAATAAAACCACACTAAGTGGTAAATGGTGCATTTATATAGCGCTTTTATCCAAGGCGCTTTACAGAGATTGTGCAATACATTCACCCATTCACACACACATTCACATACCGATGGCGGAGGAAACCATGCAAGGCACCAACCTGCTCACCGGGAGCAACTAGGGGTTCAGAGTCTCGCTCAAGGACTCTTCGACATCAACTCAGGGGGAGCCCGGATTCAAACTGGGAACCTTTCGGTCTTTCGGTAACCCTTCGTGCTCTAATGTCGGTTTCTCTACCCCTGAGCTATGCTGCCCTAAGGACTACAAACCATTCAGTGACCTCTACACCTACTGTATATGCAGTATAAACAGAGCTGCTACCTTTAAACACATTTTCTCTGTATACTACTTAAAATCATTTTGAGAATAAAATGCAGCTTTTTGTCCCAAAGTGACTGCAAAAGATTTGTTCCAAAAAGCTTTATACCCTGTACTGTATATCGTCACTGTCGGGTGGAAAGCTCGTATCTCAGTTTCACATTTGTACGTTCTTTCTCAAAGCAAAGCCCTGCTCATACAAGGCTGTCGCACAAAAGTAGTAAAAACAGCAGATTTACAAGCACACAACGCCTTGCGGTGCGAGGCATTGTGTGCGTGTAGATCGGCTGCTTTGGACATACAAGGTTTCCACCCGTCAACGACGATATATATAACGTGTACATAAAGCCAAAATGTGATATAGCTCTGTTTACACAATGCTGTACCCCTTCCAACTGTATATTATGTTCCAACAGTTTTTATTATATTTTGACACTTGCTTTGGCATGTAAACGTATGTTTTCTCATGCCAATAAAGCTCCTTTGAGTTGAATAGGATGACTGGTCTGTCAGTAAACACCTTGCAACCCCTCCCCTCCCGAAGATCTTGGGGATTGATTGGTCAGCCAACCAGAATATAAAAGGGCCAATTTCCATTATTGTTCAAGTTTCATGTGACACTAATATAGTACTATACAATGGGAGAAGTGGGCACAGACCTCCATCTGTCTGAGTAACGGGTAAAGAACGGGTAAGGACCTAGTATTAATAAACACAAATCACAAAATCTCTCCTCTTTTTGGCATCTGCCACTGGATTTAAGGTGACTTGATTGATTGACAGCAAGAAGGGCCAATCAGCTCGCTCCACAGCTTCTATAGCAGGCAAACCATGCAATGCTTGGTTTTCAGTAGTTTTACACACTTATAAAAACAAATGTCCGTAGTTTTACACACTTATAAAAAACAAATGTCAGTAGTTTTACACACTTATAAAAAGATTTCAGTACACTTATTAAATGTCAGTACACTTATAAAAACAACCAGTGTGGATCAACTCAACATCAACACAACTGCACACACAAAATCAACACAACATCAATACAACTAACTACACAACATCAACACAAGTACACAACAAAGACAAACACTTACCCTACACATGTTGTCTCATAATGGAGGAGGACACTGCTGTTGACTTCCTGTTCTTATGTTTGTCATGTGTTTAGTTTTTTTTTTTTGTGTTTGTGTCAAATGGAAGACAACTGTCAGAGAGATCATAATAACGTTATATCGTATCGTTGTAGTTCTGTGTTGTGACAAAATGGAGTCTGAACAAACTGTGCTTCTGTTCTGCGCCACTCCCTGACACACGTGCACGCACACACACACACACCTGGTCATGTTGCACATACGAAGCCACTTACACACACACAGCTCAGACTAGTGCGTGACAAGCAGTAACATGGCTGTCTTCCCAGAACACCTGATTGGATGCCTGGTCTGGCTGGCACACACGCACGCACGCACCTGAGTACTTTTCCAACGCTACTCCCCTCAGGCAGAGAGAGAGAGAGAGAGAGAGAGAGAGAGAGAGAGAGAGAGAGAGGCGTGTCTGTACCTAACCTCACCTGAAGAGAGATTGTTTTTGTCCCGCTTTGGTTCCTGACAAACAAGTTCTAACATGAGAATAAAGACAGATAAATATCTCTCTGCACCCCACCATGCTTTATGTACACACACGCACGCACGCACGCACGCACGCACGCACACACGCACACACACACACACACACACACACACACACACACACACACACAGCTTGATTAAACTTTATTTTGATACATATAAAGATATTGATTAAAAGCTCTGGTCCATTATCTAATGCCTTAGAAATGCATTGGCACGATGCCAAACCTATTTTACAAACCCTGACATACAGTACATTCACCTGTATCTGAACACACACACACACACACGCACACGCACACGCACACACACACTATACTTTTATACCCGTAAGACACCATGATGGCGAGGGGTGACTGTCAGGGGGTCTCGACCCGCAGGTTGACTGCCGCTCTTCGGTAGGACTATGATAACTTTACACTATTAAGCTTTCTTTCATGCACAAGTTTAGCGGGCAAAAACATCTCTGACTGAATACAATAGTGTGTTGCCTATAATAGCAACCACACTAATAATAATAATAATAATAATAACAACATTGTTATAGAACAGTGCTTTTGAACCTCTTTCATATCAAGGTCCATTATCTATTCAGCATTTGATGAGATATGTAGCCTCAAGACGTTGTTGGATAAGATTTTGTCCACAATTCCATGCTTTATGGACTATTACTTTCTTGTGTAGACTTCTTGTAAATTAGGTAATGCAGATGTTAAACAATAATTAAACTCTTGAGAGCATAACATGAAACCAAATGGACCCGTAATCAATATCTAATTTTAGTTTAGTTTTGTGTTTTTTACACACACCTGATGATTTAAACTCTCTGATGTTTAACGGTCGGACTACACCAAGCCGTTTCGCGCGCGTCAGTGCTTATGCGTGCGTATGCGGGGCGCGCGCGCGTATGCGCGTTTTGGATAGATCCAATGTATATCAATTCAGCCGGCTACACCAGGCGTACGGATAGCGCGAACCACGGATACGCATTCCCTAAAAATAGGATCGGTTCTATTTTTTAAGCACGCGTATGAGTTTTGTACACAGATTATCTGGTCTTCCTCACATATACTCCCTCATTGGTGTAGCCTGGAGCGTTTACGCATACGCGAGCGTCTTCACGGACAGTACGCACGTATGTGTGCTTTTCTTGGTGTAGTCCGGCCATAAACTGCAGGCAGGCACAATTCTCCTGCACTTAACAGATCTCCAAACCCACAAGCCTCCTGCAGCACTAAACAGATCTCCAAACCCACAAGCCTCCTACACAAAACAGATCTCCAAACCCACAAGCCTCCTGCACTAAACAGATCTCCAAACCCACAAGCCGCCTGCAACACTAAACAGATCTCCAAACCCACAAGCCTCCTGCAGCACTAAACAGATCTCCAAACCCACAAGCCTCCTGCACTAAACAGATCTCCAAACCCACAAGCCTCCTGCATTAAACAGATCTCCAAACCCACAAGCCTCCAACAGCACTAAACAGATCTCCAAAATGGTAAATTGTGCATTTATATAGCGCTTTTATCCAAGGCTCTTTACATAGATTGTGCATTACATTCACACACACATTCATACACCAGTGGCAGAGGAAACCATACAAGGCACCAACCTGCTCACCGGGAGCAACTAGGGGTTCAGAGTCTTGCTCAAGGACACTTCTACACTGACTCTGGGGGAGCCCGCGGTTTCGCTACCCCTGAGCTATGCCGCCCCATCCAAACCCACAAGCATCCTGCACTAAACAGGAGAATTCTTGTAATCCAGTGAAAATCAAGAAAAGAACAGTATGAACAGATGTCCCAAAATAGCCTTAGTAAACATATATAAATATATAATATAGGCCATTATATTTATATATGTTCACTGAGGTCATTTAGGGACATCTAGATGTCCCTAAATGACACACACAGCACACACACACACACACACACACACACACACACACACACACACACACACACACACACACACACACACACACACACACACACACACACACACACACACACACACACACACAAACACACACACACACACACACACACACACACACACACACACACACACGAAACAGTAAACACATTCTTGGCTCTAAGCCTTAAGGGGAAGTTTCTTCATTTCTGCTCTGCTGTACAATGGTGTCACATAACACATGTGAAAAACACTGAGAAGGGAGGGGTTGTTATGAGAGAGAGAGACAGACACTGTCTCGCTCTCAGTTTAACAAAGAAGGAATTGTAGGCCTAGCATGTAATTGTGGACAAAATCGTATCCAACATTCCAACATTATAACTAAAGAACAGTTACACTATCACTGAGATAGATTAGACCTAACTACATTATACATATAACTAACTACATTATACATACTGAAATAAATGTTTGTATTATACTTTTGTACATACAGTTACAATATCACTGAGATAGATTAACCTCAGTAAAGTAAACATTTAAATCGACAGAGACATGACCCTCTTGCACGCACGCACACACACACACACACACACACACACACACACACACACACACACACACACACACACACACACACACACACACACACACACACACACACACACACACACACACACACACACACACACACACACACACACACACACACACACACACACACCTGGTTATGTTGCACATAATATCAAGCCACTATCTTCGTGCACCCCACCCTTCCTTACACACACAGCTCCAACTACACACCTGAGTGAATGCCACTCCCCTCAGGCAGAGAGAGAGAGAGAGAGAGAGAGAGAGAGAGAGAGAGAGAGAGAGAGAGAGAGAGAGAAAGAGGTGTGTTTATACCTAACCTAACCTGAACCTGAAGAGAGAAAGATTGTTGCGACCGAAGGTCGCAGTATACCATGAGAAATGTCGTAGCTTGTCCTTCCTTTCATCCTTCCGTACAGGTAGTTATGTCACGTGACATCACCTCATCAAAGATCAAACCCTGGATATTCATACTGTCACTGTGACATCACAGGTGATATCACAGTGACAGTGATATGGGTATCCCTTTTATGCCCATGAAGATCCCTGATGTCATTGATATATAACTCTGGCCAGATGGCAACGGCATGGCCCAAATATGTGTGGCTGGTTCAGATAGGGATCTCCATGTATGGGCATAAGATATATATTGTATGTATATGGATACATATTATTATTAATAAAGGATAAAATAAAATAAAAGTCCATATATGGTCATTCCCAGAAACAAAATCCCTGTTTTATGCCCATATATGGAGATTTCTGATGTCATCAAACACAGGCCGAAAACATTAATATTAAGTCCATATATGTATATATATTAATAAAAGGATAAAATAAATAAAATGTACATATACAGTATGGGCATTCCGAGATGATTATCCCCTTATGGCCATATATGGATATCCCCAGGCATCAAACTCAGGCCATAACTTGCCAAAGCCCTGCTTGGCTTTACTAATTAGCATACGTTTTGGAATGCCCATATATGGACATCATTTGACATAACATTGTTGACTATCATGCAGGGGTCTCCATATATGAGTAACTGGTCCCATATACATCACTGGCCAGATGGCCAAGAATTGGCGCGACAAGGTCGCATGTCACCCTGAGGTGTCTTACTAGTTTTTTTCCCACTTTCGTTCCTGCCAAACAAGTTTGTCCACAATTCCATGCTGTATGGACTACTACTTTCTCTAATTATGCAGACTTCTTGTAAATTAAATAATGCAGATGTTAAACAATAATTAAACTCTTGACACACACAGCTGATGACGTTGCACATGTTTAAACTGCAGGCAGGCACAATTCTCCTGCACTTAACAGATCTCCAAACCCACAAGCCTTCTGCACTAAAAAGATCTCAAGACCCACAAGCCTCCTGCCTGCACTAAAAAGATCTCCAAACCCACAAGCCTCCAGCAGCACTAAACAGATCTCCAGACGCACAAGCTTCCTGCCTGCACTAAACAGATCTCTAGACCCACAAGCCTCCTGTACTAAACAGGAGAATTCTTGTAATCCAGTGAAATCATGAAACGACACTTTTCTACCAACAGCAGATTATATTTTCATATAAAAGCTGTCCCTAAATGGCCTGGTGATCTAAAGCTAATGTTGATGGTGGATGAGCTCAGTAAACATAGAACAGATGTCCCTAAATGACCTCAGTGAACAGGAAGCAGCCTCCCATTCTTCCTGTCATTGTCTTCTCTGAGCTGCTAAACCTGCTTCTTTCAACCATTTTATCAGGATAAAACTCTACACTTTTAACGTTATCCTTTTCATCGTAGCAGTTTATTTGAGCTGTGCACGCACACACACACACACACACACACACACACACACACACACACACACACACACACACACACACACACACACACACACACACACACACACACACACACACACACACACACACACGAAACAGGACATACATTCTTGGCTCCAAGCTAAGGGGAAGTTTCTTCATTTCTGCTCCGCAGTACAATGGTGTCACATGGCAACACATGTGAAAAACACAGAGAAGGGAGGGGTTATTAGAGACAGACAGACACTGTCTCGCTCTCAGTTTAACAAAGAATGGTATTGTAGGCCTACAGCATGTAATTGTGGACAATATCGTATCCAACATTCCAACATTATAACTAAAGAACAGTTACACTATCACTGAGATAGATTAGACCCAACTACATTATACATATAACTAACTACATTATACATACTGAAATAAATGTTTGTATTATACTTTTGTACATACAGCTACAATATCACTGAGATAGATTAACCTCAGTAAAGTAAACATTTAAATCGACAGAGACATGACCCTCTCGCACGCGCGAGCGCACGCACGCACGCACGCGCACGCACGCGCACACACGCGCACACGCACACACACACACACACACACACACACACACACACACACACACACACACACACACACACACGTGAGTTGAAGCATGAGGTTGACAGAGACAGAGACCAATAGAGAGAGAGGAGAAAGAGAGCAGGGGAGGCTCATATTCAAAGTTCTCCTTCAATAAACCACAGCACGTCCACATGTACCGACACGCACAACCCTCACCTTCACCTTGTCAACACAAAATGGTACCGACATGCAAAGCGGATAACTTAACCCTTTCAAAACCACATGGACTTGCTTGGTCTCTGAAGTCTGAACACAAACAACCTTTGATCTCCAAAATGCCAATAAAGACCTTTCTGTTGTCATGAATGAACTGATAGCTCCAGACAACACACTGACCACACCAATGAAGACCATTCTGTTCCTGGACCACACACACTGAGAACCACTACTCTATGTGAGTGAACAGAAGCAATAGAAATACTCTCACACAAATGGGGTATTTCTGCCCCCTTGTGGTCACTTTCACTCAATTGCTGGGGTTCAAGTAGTCATGTATGAAGTTATTTAATTGTCTATCTGTCCTATACTGGAAACAGATATTCTCTCAGGTTGTCCTCATGATATAGCCTACTACTGTATCTTGGGGAGAAGATTTATTCATTTACGTACCATAATATGACATAAATGTAAGGTGCTATAAAGCAACGATGTTACTTTGAAAAAGTCCTTTATGGGTCCATTTGGTTCCATTTGTAGTTAATGACCTGTAATGGTTCAGTTGGACACTCTCAGAGTTACAGACCTGTAAGGGTCCAAGTTACAGTGGCTGATTTTTTAAACCCGGATGCATGCTGAAAATAGCCGATCTACAAGCGCTGCAGCGTGAAATGTTTTACTTTTAGTCTACTAACTAGTAGACTCGATATAAGATTTCAGTTGACTAAATCTACAGTTGATTTTCTCAACTTTTGGCGCTGGCCGTGATGGCATCGAAGTGGCTGATTTTCACGTACTGTAGCTGCATGCTCACAACGCGCGACTAAAATATCACTAAAACTAAACAGAATTGTATTTGAAAGACCGATTACTGATCGACTGATCAACACTGATTTACATGCTTGTTGTTCCTGAATTCAGTTATTTAGAATTAGAATTTTGTTTAGTTTAATTTGAAAAGCAAAAGCCTTACAATTATAATGGTTAAATACTTATTTCCAACTAAATAGAACAGTTAAAACAAATGTACAAACCAAAAAAAACTTCAGAGTGACGGAAGTTAAAAACGATAAACTAGTTGAAAAGAAAGAGTCGGCACAGCTCGTCAGCCACTATGCACATAATTTATTTAAATAACCAATGTTTCGACTTTAACAGTCTTCCTCAGGGTAAACTAAACTAAAAAACATCCATATGCACCGGACCTGTCAGGAGCAAACATTGGAATATTTGCATCATTTTAATGTTATAAGAATTGAGAACAATATCAAGCACAATGTGTATTAAATAACATAAAACAATATTATATTATATTTCACTTTCAAAACGTGCACTGGGTGATCGGGGGCCTTAGGTTTTACCAGCAGCAAGGGCGACTACCCTGACATGAATTCAAGGCTTCATGGGGGTGTGCAATTTATAGAAAATAAGTAATTTTTTGGGTGAACTTGAAATTACCAATAGTAAGAGTACTCACTAAGTGGGAATGTCCCATTTCAAGTTTTCAAACTGTATAAGGATCATTCCAAAATCATTGGAAAATAGCAGATCTGCTATTTTCAAATTGCCAAAAGTATCCACCTGTTTCCGCCAGAACTTACTGTAGCATTATTTGCGGGACACTTCCGGTTAATAGCAGACATACAAGCTCACGTCGCGTCGCAGTTGCAGCCGCTGTGAGCTTGTAGATCACACTCGGCTGCAGCGCCGGAAGCTGCGTGCACCTTCTGCCCCATGCACGATGGGACTTTGGAAAGTTGTGGATATAGAGCTGAATTGGTTAATCGTTAATGCATGTGTTGTGTGGGGCAGCATTGGCTCAGGGGTAGAGCAACAGTTGATTCTATGGGAAAGATTACAGATCAATCTCTGAAAATGTTGTAAAAGTAAATATTCTTGAGACTTTCATATATTTCTTGAAACTTTCATATATTCTAGATACATTGCACATTCAGTGAATTATTCCACACCTTTTTTGTAAAAAAAAATGATGGCATACAGCTCATGAATATCAAAAGTCCATATTTCAAAATATTACACGAGACCACTCAAAACAAAGATTTGTCAACCTTCTGAAGTCAGAGTTACTTGAAGTCCAGTGGGAAGTTCCCGCAGTCAGTTACGTATGATTTGCGGTGCTATGGGTGCAAAAGCAGCAATGCTTTTTTACACAATATAAACATTTTCTGAGATTGATCTGTAATGACCGATTTCTTTTTTAGTGTGGCACCAGTAAACCACCACGGCCACGGCTATGCCCTCTAGCCGTATTACTACTTCTTTTTACAGTTAGCTTTCCGCAGGTGCCTTCTCAAATCGCACGACTCCACAAAGCCGCTGCCGCACACGACGCACTGGAATGGCCTCTTGTCGCTGTGACCCAGCATGTGCCTCTTCAGGTACTTCCGTGCGGTGAAGGCTCCGGGGCAGAGCGTACAAGCGAAGGGTCTCTCCCCGCTGTGCGTCCTGATGTGCACCGTGAGGAAGACCTTGCGGACGAAGCCTTTCCCGCAAAGCTCGCAGGAGTACGGCCTCTCGCCCGTGTGCGTCCTGGTGTGCAGCATGAGCTCCCCGGACGTGAGGAAGGCTTTCCCGCACTGCGCGCACAAGTGGTTCCTCTCCCCGCTGTGCGTGAGCACGTGCCTCCGGTGAGACTGGCGCGTGAACGTCTTGCCGCAGACGTGGCACGGGCGGCAGCGCGGCCCGTCCTTGCCGTGCGCGGTGCGCACGTGAGCCTGCAGCGCGGCGGGGAGCCAGAAGCCGCGGCCGCAGCGCTCGCAGACGTAGGGCTGGCCTCCCGCCGCCACGCGGGCGTGAAGGAGGTCGAGGTGTGTGTCACCTGGAAAGACATTACATGGAAAAGTATAAGATAAAAAAGGACGCTTGTTTTCTTTCTGTTTTTTGTTTAACTCAATTTTTATCCCACAGTTTTTATAACCCAGTACCCAAGTGTAATCCTGGGCGCTACTCTCCCTCTGCCAACCTGGGTAGAGCAACAAGCTGAGAGCAACACACTGAGCTCATGCTTCCTTCGATATATTGACAATTCCTTCGAAAAAATAAAAAATGTACTAAAATGTCAGGGAAGGACTAGTAGAACTAAGAGGCAAGTTGGTTTGGTGGTGCTTGGGTGTTGCACTCTGAAAATAGCAGATCTACAAGCTCACAACAGGTCACGCTGCGACACTTTATGAGCTTGTAGATCGGCTATTTTCAGCACAAAACCTTTTTTTGCTTGGAAGCACAGAGTTATAACCTCCATCTTTACCAACGATCAGGGAACATACTGGAGATAAATATTCTGTGACTACTTGAAAAGATGAGGAAAAACTAAAAATCACTGGCCGGGGTGAACTATTTATTCATTTAATCTGGCAGTAAGTTAATTCTAAATTAAATGGTCATGTTATGAAGTCATGTAAAGCATACTGTACACGATATTGAACTTTGGATGCCCTTGTTTTCTATAACGCAATGTCCTGCTGCCTCCTGCATTATGTGACACTTAGAGAACACAGGACCCAGGACCGTTGAGTCATTTCCAACGAGTGTTTCTAAACTCCAATTCTTAGAAAAAAACTGCAAACAGAATGTCTTCACAGAAAGTAGCTCATAACATGTCTACGTGGATCTTTATGAAACAGACACTTTGCAGATAGAAAGAGGATAATTCAATCTTCCCAAAGAGCCGCAATATTGGTGGGATTAACGTCGTTTAACACTATCAGATACAGTACTTTTCTGTTTGGATGCCAATGGTTGGTGTTGCAACTCTAGATTCAACATATTTAAAAAGAAAAAAAGCTGGAGTTGCAATTTGGGGCTAAATGTAAACAAGCCATTATACTTTCTTGGGTTTAAAATAAACCAAGAAAGCACCATGACTAGTTTACATTGGGTTACTTTGTACTCAATTCACTGACAAGTTTAAGTCGTCAGCTTTCATTAAGTGGGGCTGTTGTTTTACCTGAGTTCTCGGTGTCGACCACCGCAGAATCCTCGGTGGCGTACTCCTCTCTCTCACCGTCGACATTATTAAGCGGTGGCGGCCGAGCGACGGACGGCCTCTTCTTCTTGTCTCCGAGTATGGCGTCCAGCTGCTCGTAAAACTGGGAACCATCGATCCGTCCCGCCACCGCTGCCCTGCTTTTGTCGCCGCCGGCGTCTTTTATCTTTCTATACGTGTTCTTCAGATCCTTGACTTTCCTCTGGCACTGCCGCCAGGACCTGGTGAAGCCCTGTTCCGCCATGCCTCGAGATATGTCTTCGTACAACGACTTTTTCAATTTGCTCCTCCTGCCTTTTCCAAGAAGCGTGTCCTGCATGGAGGCGTCCTCCCACAGCGACAGGAGACACTGAACCTCTCCGTCTTTCCACTTCTTGAAGAGGCTGCTGCTCGACGTTTCTTCTTCTGTAAAACTCTCTGCCATAGAGCTGCTATCCTTTTGTTTACTTTCGACGACAGCCCTGCGCGCAATTCTTGCGCTCGGCGAGCGGTCGGGTCTCGCTGACGTCTCGGGTGGGGACTCCCTCTCCCCCGGGTGTTCCGCCCAGGTGGGCGGGGTTTCGAGGTTAGGCGTGTGAAGGAGTTGTTTGTCGGCTGCGGCAGCGCCCGGTTCTCCGATGCTGTGCTCCTGTAGGACGTGTTGCAGAAGACCGTCTTCTTGGCTGTGAGAGAAGGCGCACAGACAGCATAGGTACGGCGGCCCCGGGGGGGTGAGGTGACTGACACCTGGAAAGACATTACAAGGAAACAATACGATAAAAGGACGTCAGGGATCATACCGGTCACTTACCGTTGTACTGGAGCTGTGGTTCTCAACCTTTTCTGCCCCAAATTAATTATATTTGAACTGGGGACCCCCCCCCCCTGACGAGCACTAAGAGTTGAGGCATTACATCTTGTACATCACAGCTCTACATTAAGTTAATCATCTGGGGACCCCATAAAATAATTTGGGAACCACTGTACTGGAGAAGTATAGCACTCTCTCTAAGTCAAACGTACAGTGCTACTGACGTTAGCTCCCCTATAAATATTTGCAGAAAATATATTGTCTGCTGATTTGCTAGCCTTCCCTTAATATGAAGGAAGGAACTCACCATCATATCATTGTGCTCACAGCATTACCAGGCTGAGAACAACTAAATCCACGTTGAAATCATCTCAGGAAACTACACATAGGTGTCAGTGTGACACTGTCATACGACTAGGGTTGGGCTCGGTAACCGCCGTACCGCCGTACCGCCGTACCGCGGTATACCGAGGTCTACCGCGGTGTCAGTGTGCTTACCGCGGTAAAAAGACAAAAAAAAGGTCTCTTTTTCATTGGAAAACAAGCAAGTTTTAAAACGGGGGAGAAGCGAGGACCGCATGCGCTCCATGCCGCTCTGCTCTGGGCCGTGTACCACATGTTTGGAAGCCACACTCAGACACAGACCTGCACACAGTGCACAGGGCAGGAGAGTACAGAGCACAACTCTGACGGAGCAGCATAAACTTTCTCTGTAATCCACTCGACACAAGGATGTTAATACATATCTTGTGTTGTGGCATATCTTTTTTTATTCATACGGATTACTGGCGGAGCGCGGGCCGCGTGGACTAAAACCGAAAATGAAACTATTTTACTTTTTCCACCGCGTCGTACGTTGTGCCCCGTCCGGCGGCGCGTCGGCGATTTTATAACCTTTTCTGTCAACTCTTGTAACTAAAACCTGTATATAGCAGCACTCAATCACTGCGATTTGAGAGTTGAGACGTGACGTGAGTTTACAGAATCACTGTACACGATCTGACTACCCGTCCTCTTCTGGTTTGTTCACACAGCTGTTTGAGTCTGAAAAGCGCAAGTAGCTAGCCTACGTTACTATGGTAACCCGACAGTGCAGATCTAAAAGCTCAGAACGCGTCGCAGATGCGATGTGTTGTGTGCTTGTAGATATGCTCCTTTCAAAGTCGGCGTCTTTCTTTGTTTAAGCCCTTAGCCCAATCAGGGACCAGCATTTCTGGCAATGTCATCATTAACAGCTAATGAGGGACCATCATTCCTGGTGATGCCAGGGGTGAGCGTTAGAGCTTAGAAATTCAGCCCGAGCCCGACGGGACCCGACGGGTCGGCGCGGCGCGGGCTGGGCCGGGCTCAAATTTCCATGTATATGACGGGCTATGGGTCGGGTCGGGCTTTTATAATCCGGTAGGCAAGCGCAGCGCAGTATCATGATGTCTCTGTGACTGTGTAAACTGCGCGCTCATGACTCTATGGCTGCACCGCTGCGCTGTTTCGCAACTTGACAGTTGAGCGTGAGTGTGTGTGTGCGTGCGCTGTGTGTGTGCGTGTGGCTGGCTGCTGTGGCGTGTGCAGTGCATGCATGCGCTGCCAGCGCTGGTCGAGCAGAGCAGAGCGGAGGACATCGTTGAAACAGTGTGGGTAGAGCTGCGAGGGCCCGGTCATCGCTGCTTGCAGCTTTAATTAGGGCCCGAGCACACACAGTGTGTGAGGACCCTATTGTAATTGCAAAGATTATTAGGGCCCGAGCACACACAGTGTGAGGACCCTATTGTAATTGCAAAGATTATTAGGGCCCGAGCACACACAGTGTGAGGACCCTATTGTAATTGCAAAGATTATTAGGGCCCGAGCACACACAGTGTGAGGACCCTATTGTAATTGCAAAGATTATTATTATTCTTCCCCCTAAAGAATCGCGTTTTTGAGGCGCAAAACGTACTCCAAAAGTTGCGCAACTTTGCAAGCACATCACAAGTGGCGAAAAATTACGTATTTAAAAAAAAAAAAAAGTGGGCGGGGCCTAATTGCGCAACAGCGCCCCCTACAAAATTTCAACGCAACAGCCCCACTAGACGGTTTCACCCACAAGTACAAAAATCGGTACACATCTGTATTGTGTCCGGACTCACAAAAAAGTCTCTCGGCGCCACGTCCGAAACCAAACAGGAAGTCAGCCATTTTGACTAATTAGTGGCGTTTTGGTGTATTTTTGGACGTTTTCATGTGTCGCACTTTAACGAACTCCTCCTAGGGGGTTAATCGGATCAACTTCAAGTTCGCTCGGCATACTCAAGACACCTTAACGATGAAAAGTTGTGCGAATCGTGAGTTTTCGTAAAACGGCGTGCCCGTGGCGTAGCGTCAAACTTCCTTCACCAAACAGGAAGTGCCCCCTCTTCTGATTGGTCCATACTTGATTGTTCCTTTTTTTGGCTGTTACTCATCAACCGTTTATCGTACAGAGTTGTGGCTGGTATCATATGACTTGATTAAGAGTCCTTAACCTTAATTGACGCTTCCTCCGCCAAACAGGAAGTGCCCTTCACCAAACAGGAAGTGCCTCTATAACTCATGAACCGTTTGTCGTACAGACTCGCGGCTGGTGTCATAACATTTTTTTTTTCTCAACATTTTTTTTCTCAATTTTTTTTCTCAAATTTTTTTTTTTCTCAAAATTTTTTTTTCTCAAATTTTTTTTTCTCAAATTTTTTTTTCTCAAATTTTTTTTTCTCAAATTTTTTTTTTCTCAAATTTTTTTTTCTCAAATTTTTTTTTTCTCAAATTTTTTTTTCTCAAATTTTTTTTTTCTCAAATTTTTTTTTCTCAAATTTTTTTTTTCTCAAATTTTTTTTTCTCAAATTTTTTTTTCTCACATTTTTTTTTTCTCAAATTTTTTTTTCTCAAATTTTTTTTTCTCAATTTTTTTTTTTCTCAAAATTTTTTTTTTCTCAAAAATTTTTTTTTCTCAAAATTTTTTTTTTCTCAATTTTTTTTTTCTCAAAATTTTTTTTTTCTCAAATTTTTTTTTCCTCAAATTTTTTTTTCTCAATTTTTTTTTTCCTCAAATTTTTTTTTTCTCAAATTTTTTTTTTCTCAAAAATTTTTTTTTTACCCCTTGTGATGTGGGTAGATCTCCGAGGGCCCGGTCATTGCTGCTTGCAGCTTTAATTATTATTATTATTATTATTCTTCCCCCTAAAGAATCGCGTTTTTGAGGCGCAAAACGTACTCCAAAAGTTGCGCAACTTTGCAAGCACATCACAAGTGGCGAAAAATTACGTATTTAAAAAAAAAAAAAAGTGGGCGGGGCCTAATGGCGCAACAGCGCCCCCTACAAAATTTCAACGCAACAGCCCCACTAGACGGTTTCACCTACACGTACGAAAATCGGTACACATCTGTATCGTGTCCGGACTCACAAAAAAGTCTCTCGGCGCCACGTCCGAAACCAAACAGGAAGTCAGCCATTTTGACTAATTAGTGGCGTTTTGGTGTATTTTTTGCCGTTTTCACGTGTCGTACTTTAACGAACTCCTCCTAGGGGGTTAATCGGATCAACTTCAAGTTCGCTCGGCATACTCAAGACACCTTAACGATGAAAAGTTGTGCGAATCGTGAGTTTTCGTAAAACGGCGTGCCCGTGGCGAAGCGTCAAACTTCCTTCGCCAAACAGGAAGTGCCCCCTCTTCTGATTGGTCCATACTTAATTGTTCCTTTTTTGGTCTGTTACTCATCAACCGTTTATCGTACAGAGTTGTGGCTGGTATCATATGACTTGATTAAGAGTCCTTAACCTTAATTGACGCTTCCTTCGCCAAACAGGAAGTGCCCTTCACCAAACAGGAAGTGCCTCTATAACTCATGAACCGTTTGTCGTACAGACTCGCGGCTGGTGTCATACATTTTTATCTTTCTCAAAAAAAAGTTTTTTCTCAAAAAATTTTTTTTACTCAAATTTTTTTTTTCTTAATTTTTTTCTCAAAATTTTTTTTTCTCAAATTTTTTTTTTCTCAATTTTTTTCTCAACTTTTTTTTTCTCAAAAAAAATTGTTTTCTCAAAAATTTTGCTAATGCTAATGCTAACATGCTAATGCTAACATGCTAATGCTAATGCTAACAAATGCTAATGCTAACATGCTAATGCTAACATGCTAATGCGAACATGCTAATGCTAATGCTAACAAATGCTAATGCTAACATGCTAATGCTAACATGCTAATGCTAATGCTAACATGCTAATGCTAACAAATGCTAACATGCTAATGCGAACATGCTAATGCTAATGCTAACAAATGCTAATGCTAACATGCTAATGCTAACATGCTAATGCTAATGCTAACAAATGCTAATGCTAACATGCTAATGCTAACAAATGCTAATGCTAACATGCTAATGCTAACATGCTAATGCTAATGCTAACAAATGCTAATGCTAACATGCTAATGCTAACACATGCTAATGCTAACATGCTAATGTCAATGCTAACAAATGCTAATGCTAACATGCTAATGCTAATGCTAACAAATGCTAATGCTAACATGCTAATGCTAACATGCTAATGCTAATGCTAACAAATGCTAATGCTAACATGCTAATGCTAACAAATGCTAATGCTAACATGCTAATGCCAATGCTAACAAATGCTAATGCTAACATGCTAATGCTAACACATGCTAATGCTAAAAATGCTAATGCTAAAAATGCTAATGCTAATGCTAAAAATGCTAATGCTAACACATGCTAATGCTAATGCTAACACATGCTAATGCTAAAAATGCTAATGCTAAAATGCTAATGCTAACAAATGTTAATGCTAACACATGCTAATGCTTACACATGCTAATGCTAACAAATGTTAATGCTAACAAATGCTAATGCTGATTCAAAAATTCTAATGCTAATTGGCTGCTACCTCTTGTGACGTGGGTAGAGCTTCGAGGGCCCGGTCATTGCTGCTTGCAGCTTTAATTAGGGCCCGAGCACACACAGTGTGAGGACCCTATTGTAATTGCAAAGATTATTATTATTCTTCCCCCTAAAGAATCGCGTTTTTGAGGCGCAAAACGTACTCCAAAAGTTGCGCAACTTTGCAAGCACATCACAAGTGGCGAAAAATTACGTATTTAAAAAAAAAAAAAAGTGGGCGGGGCCTAATTGCGCAACAGCGCCCCCTACAAAATTTCAACGCAACAGCCCCACTAGACGGTTTCACCCACAAGTACAAAAATCGGTACACATCTGTATTGTGTCCGGACTCACAAAAAAGTCTCTCGGCGCCACGTCCGAAACCAAACAGGAAGTCAGCCATTTTGACTAATTAGTGGCGTTTTGGTGTATTTTTGGACGTTTTCATGTGTCGCACTTTAACGAACTCCTCCTAGGGGGTTAATCGGATCAACTTCAAGTTCGCTCGGCATACTCAAGACACCTTAACGATGAAAAGTTGTGCGAATCGTGAGTTTTCGTAAAACGGCGTGCCCGTGGCGTAGCGTCAAACTTCCTTCACCAAACAGGAAGTGCCCCCTCTTCTGATTGGTCCATACCTCATTGTTCCTTTTTTTGGCTGTTACTCATCAACCGTTTATCGTACAGAGTTGTGGCTGGTATCATATGACTTGATTAAGAGTCCTTAACCTTAATTGACGCTTCCTCCGCCAAACAGGAAGTGCCCTTCACCAAACAGGAAGTGCCTCTATAACTCATGAACCGTTTGTCGTACAGACTCGCGGCTGGTGTCATAACATTTTTTTTTTCTCAACATTTTTTTTCTCAATTTTTTTTCTCAAAAATTTTTTTTTCTCAAATTTTTTTTTTCTCAAATTTTTTTTTCTCAAATTTTTTTTTCTCAAATTTTTTTTTCTCAAATTTTTTTTTTCTCAATTTTTTTTTTCTTAATTTTTTTTTTCCTCAAAATTTTTTTTTCTCAAATTTTTTTTTTTCTCAAATTTTTTTTCTCAAATTTTTTTTTTCTCAAATTTTTTTTTCTCAATTTTTTTTTCTCAAAACATTTTTTTCTCAAACATTTTTTTTCTCAACATTTTTTTTTCTCAAATTTTTTTTTCTCAAATTTTTTTTCTCAAATTTTTTTTTGAGAAAAACGTTAAACTATCGTTAAAGTGCGACCCGTGATAACGGCCAAAAATGCGCCAAAACGCCACTAATTAGTCGAAATGGCTGACTTCCTGTTTGGTTTCTGATTGGCTGCTGGCCTTGTGACGTGGGTAGAGCTGCGAGGGCCCGGTCATTGCTGCTTGCAGCTTTAATTAGGGCCCGAGCACACACAGTGTGAGGACCCTATTGTAATTGCAAAGATTATTAGGGCCCGAGCACACAGTGTGTGAGGACCCTATTGTATTTGCAAAGATTATTATTAGGGCCCGAGCACACACAGTGTGAGGACCCTATTGTAATTGCAAAGATTATTATTATTCTTCCCCCTAAAGAATCGCGTTTTTGAGGCGCAAAACGTACTCCAAAAGTTGCGCAACTTTGCAAGCACATCACAAGTGGCGAAAAATTACGTATTTAAAAAAAAAAAAAAGTGGGCGGGGCCTAATGGCGCAACAGCGCCCCCTACAAAATTTCAACGCAACAGCCCCACTAGACGGTTTCACCTACACGTACGAAAATCGGTACACATCTGTATCGTGTCCGGACTCACAAAAAAGTCTCTCGGCGCCACGTCCGAAACCAAACAGGAAGTCAGCCATTTTGACTAATTAGTGGCGTTTTGGTGTATTTTTGGCAGTTTTCACGGGTCGCACTTTAACGAACTCCTCCTAGGGGGTTAATCGGATCAACTTCAAGTTCGCTCGGCATACTCAAGACACCTTAACGATGAAAAGTTGTGCGAATCGTGAGTTTTCGTAAAACGGCGTGCCCGTGGCGAAGCGTCAAACTTCCTTCGCCAAACAGGAAGTGCCCCCTCTTCTGATTGGTCCATACTTGATTGTTCCTTTTTTTGGCTGATACTCATCAACCGTTTATCGTACAGAGTTGTGGCTGGTATCATATGACTTGATTAAGAGTCCTTAACCTTAATTGACGCTTCCTTCGCCAAACAGGAAGTGCCCTTCACCAAACAGGAAGTGCCTCTATAACTCATGAACCGTTTGTCGTACAGACTCGCGGCTGGTGTCATAATTTTTTTTTTCTCAAAAATGTTTTTTTCTCAAATTTTTTTTTTCTCAAATTTTTTTTCTCAAATTTTTTTTTCTCAAAATTTTTTTTTCTCATTTTTTTTTCTCAAATTTTTTTTTTCTCAATTTTTTTTCTCAATTTTTTTTTCTCATTGTTTTTCTCAACATTTTTTTTTCTCAATTTTTTTTTCTCAAATTTTTTTTTTCTCAATTTTTTTTTCTCAAAAATGTTGCTAATGCTAATGCTAACAAATGCTAATGCTAACATGCTAATGCTAATGCTAACATGCTAATGCTAACAAATGCTAATGCTAACATGCTAATGCTAATGCCAATGCTAACAAATGCTAATGCTAACATGCTAATGCTAACATGCTAATGCTAATGCTAGCTAATGCTAATGCTAACATGCTAATGCTAATGCTAACAAATGCTAATGCTAATGCTAATATGCTAATGCTAATGCCAATGCTAACAAATGCTAATGCTAACATGCTAATGCTAACATGCTAATGCTAATGCTAACAAATGCTAATGATAACACATGCTAATGATAACACATGCTAATGCTAATGCTAAAAATGCTAATGCTAATGCTAACACATGCTAATGCTAACAAATGCTAATGCTAACAAATCCTAATGTTAACTAATGCTAATGCTTACACTTGCTAATGCTAACATGCTAATGCTAACAAATGCTAATGCTGATTAAAAAATTCTAATGCTAATTGGCTGCTACCTCTTGTGACGTGGGTAGAGCTTCGAGGGCCCGGTCATTGCTGCTTGCAGCTTTAATTAGGGCCCGAGCACACACAGTGTGAGGACCCTATTGTAATTGCAAAGATTATTATTATTCTTCCCCCTAAAGAATCGCGTTTTTGAGGCGCAAAACGTACTCCAAAAGTTGCGCAACTTTGCAAGCACATCACAAGTGGCGAAAAATTACGTATTTAAAAAAAAAAAAAAGTGGGCGGGGCCTAATTGCGCAACAGCGCCCCCTACAAAATTTCAACGCAACAGCCCCACTAGACGGTTTCACCCACAAGTACAAAAATCGGTACACATCTGTATTGTGTCCGGACTCACAAAAAAGTCTCTCGGCGCCACGTCCGAAACCAAACAGGAAGTCAGCCATTTTGACTAATTAGTGGCGTTTTGGTGTATTTTTGGACGTTTTCATGTGTCGCACTTTAACGAACTCCTCCTAGGGGGTTAATCGGATCAACTTCAAGTTCGCTCGGCATACTCAAGACACCTTAACGATGAAAAGTTGTGCGAATCGTGAGTTTTCGTAAAACGGCGTGCCCGTGGCGTAGCGTCAAACTTCCTTCACCAAACAGGAAGTGCCCCCTCTTCTGATTGGTCCATACTTCATTGTTCCTTTTTTTGGCTGTTACTCATCAACCGTTTATCGTACAGAGTTGTGGCTGGTATCATATGACTTGATTAAGAGTCCTTAACCTTAATTGACGCTTCCTCCGCCAAACAGGAAGTGCCCTTCACCAAACAGGAAGTGCCTCTATAACTCATGAACCGTTTGTCGTACAGACTCGCGGCTGGTGTCATAACATTTTTTTTTTCTCAACATTTTTTTTCTCAAATTTTTTTTTGAGAAAAACGTTAAACTATCGTTAAAGTGCGACCCGTGATAGCGGCCAAAAATGCGCCAAAACGCCACTAATTAGTCGAAATGGCTGACTTCCTGTTTGGTTTCTGATTGGCTGCTGGCCTTGTGACGTGGGAAGAGCTCCGAGGGCCCGTCCATTGCTGCTTGCAGCTTTAATTATTATTATTCTTCCCCCTAAAGAATCGCGTTTTTGAGGCGCAAAACGTACTCCAAAAGTTGCGCAACTTTGCAAGCACATCACAAGTGGCGAAAAATTACGTATTTAAAAAAAAAAAAAAGTGGGCGGGGCCTAATTGCGCAACAGCGCCCCCTACAAAATTTCAACGCAACAGCCCCACTAGACGGTTTCACCCACAAGTACAAAAATCGGTACACATCTGTATTGTGTCCGGACTCACAAAAAAGTCTCTCGGCGCCACGTCCGAAACCAAACAGGAAGTCAGCCATTTTGACTAATTAGTGGCGTTTTGGTGTATTTTTGGACGTTTTCATGTGTCGCACTTTAACGAACTCCTCCTAGGGGGTTAATCGGATCAACTTCAAGTTCGCTCGGCATACTCAAGACACCTTAACGATGAAAAGTTGTGCGAATCGTGAGTTTTCGTAAAACGGCGTGCCCGTGGCGTAGCGTCAAACTTCCTTCACCAAACAGGAAGTGCCCCCTCTTCTGATTGGTCCATACTTCATTGTTCCTTTTTTTGGCTGTTACTCATCAACCGTTTATCGTACAGAGTTGTGGCTGGTATCATATGACTTGATTAAGAGTCCTTAACCTTAATTGACGCTTCCTCCGCCAAACAGGAAGTGCCCTTCACCAAACAGGAAGTGCCTCTATAACTCATGAACCGTTTGTCGTACAGACTCGCGGCTGGTGTCATAACATTTTTTTTCTCAACATTTTTTTTCTCAATTTTTTTTCTCAAAATTTTTTTTTTCTCAAATTTTTTTTTTCTCAAATTTTTTTTTCTCAAATTTTTTTTTCTCAAATTTTTTTTTCTCAAATTTTTTTTTCTCAATTTTTTTTTTCTCAATTTTTTTTTTCTTAATTTTTTTTTTCCTCAAAATTTTTTTTTTCTCAAATTTTTTTTCTCAAATTTTTTTTTTCTCAAATTTTTTTTTCTCAATTTTTTTTTCTCAAAACATTTTTTTCTCAACTTTTTTTTCTCAACTTTTTTTTCTCAATTTTTTTTTTCTCAAATTTTTTTTCTCAATTTTTTTTTTGAGAAAAACGTTAAACTATCGTTAAAGTGCGACCCGTGATAGCGGCCAAAAATGCGCCAAAACGCCACTAATTAGTCGAAATGGCTGACTTCCTGTTTGGTTTCTGATTGGCTGCTGGCCTTGTGACGTGGGAAGAGCTCCGAGGGCCCGTCCATTGCTGCTTGCAGCTTTAATTAGGGCCCGAGCACACACAGTGTGAGGACCCTATTGTAATTGCAAAGATTATTATTATTCTTCCCCCTAAAGAATCGCGTTTTTGAGGCGCAAAACGTACTCCAAAAGTTGCGCAACTTTGCAAGCACATCACAAGTGGCGAAAAATTACGTATTTAAAAAAAAAAAAAAGTGGGCGGGGCCTAATTGCGCAACAGCGCCCCCTACAAAATTTCAACGCAACAGCCCCACTAGACGGTTTCACCCACAAGTACAAAAATCGGTACACATCTGTATTGTGTCCGGACTCACAAAAAAGTCTCTCGGCGCCACGTCCGAAACCAAACAGGAAGTCAGCCATTTTGACTAATTAGTGGCGTTTGGGTGTATTTTTGGACGTTTTCATGTGTCGCACTTTAACGAACTCCTCCTAGGGGGTTAATCGGATCAACTTCAAGTTCGCTCGGCATACTCAAGACACCTTAACGATGAAAAGTTGTGCGAATCGTGAGTTTTCGTAAAACGGCGTGCCCGTGGCGTAGCGTCAAACTTCCTTCACCAAACAGGAAGTGCCCCCTCTTCTGATTGGTCCATACTTCATTGTTCCTTTTTTTGGCTGTTACTCATCAACCGTTTATCGTACAGAGTTGTGGCTGGTATCATATGACTTGATTAAGAGTCCTTAACCTTAATTGACGCTTCCTCCGCCAAACAGGAAGTGCCCTTCACCAAACAGGAAGTGCCTCTATAACTCATGAACCGTTTGTCGTACAGACTCGCGGCTGGTGTCATAACATTTTTTTTTTCTCAACATTTTTTTTCTCAATTTTTTTTCTCAAAAATTTTTTTTTCTCAAATTTTTTTTTTCTCAAATTTTTTTTTCTCAAATTTTTTTTTCTCAAATTTTTTTTTCTCAAATTTTTTTTTTCTCAATTTTTTTTTTCTTAATTTTTTTTTTCCTCAAAATTTTTTTTTCTCAAATTTTTTTTTTTCTCAAATTTTTTTTCTCAAATTTTTTTTTTCTCAAATTTTTTTTTCTCAATTTTTTTTTCTCAAAACATTTTTTTCTCAAAAATTTTTTTTCTCAACATTTTTTTTTCTCAAATTTTTTTTTCTCAAATTTTTTTTCTCAAATTTTTTTTTGAGAAAAACGTTAAACTATCGTTAAAGTGCGACCCGTGATAGCGGCCAAAAATGCGCCAAAACGCCACTAATTAGTCGAAATGGCTGACTTCCTGTTTGGTTTCTGATTGGCTGCTGGCCTTGTGACGTGGGAAGAGCTCCGAGGGCCCGTCCATTGCTGCTTGCAGCTTTAATTATTATTATTCTTCCCCCTAAAGAATCGCGTTTTTGAGGCGCAAAACGTACTCCAAAAGTTGCGCAACTTTGCAAGCACATCACAAGTGGCGAAAAATTACGTATTTAAAAAAAAAAAAAATGGGCGGGGCCTAATTGCGCAACAGCGCCCCCTACAAAATTTCAACGCAACAGCCCCACTAGACGGTTTCACCCACAAGTACAAAAATCGGTACACATCTGTATTGTGTCCGGACTCACAAAAAAGTCTCTCGGCGCCACGTCCGAAACCAAACAGGAAGTCAGCCATTTTGACTAATTAGTGGCGTTTTGGTGTATTTTTGGACGTTTTCATGTGTCGCACTTTAACGAACTCCTCCTAGGGGGTTAATCGGATCAACTTCAAGTTCGCTCGGCATACTCAAGACACCTTAACGATGAAAAGTTGTGCGAATCGTGAGTTTTCGTAAAACGGCGTGCCCGTGGCGTAGCGTCAAACTTCCTTCACCAAACAGGAAGTGCCCCCTCTTCTGATTGGTCCATACTTCATTGTTCCTTTTTTTGGCTGTTACTCATCAACCGTTTATCGTACAGAGTTGTGGCTGGTATCATATGACTTGATTAAGAGTCCTTAACCTTAATTGACGCTTCCTCCGCCAAACAGGAAGTGCCCTTCACCAAACAGGAAGTGCCTCTATAACTCATGAACCGTTTGTCGTACAGACTCGCGGCTGGTGTCATAACATTTTTTTTTTCTCAACATTTTTTTTCTCAATTTTTTTTCTCAAAAATTTTTTTTTCTCAAATTTTTTTTTTTCTCAATTTTTTTTTTCTCAATTTTTTTTTCTCAAATTTTTTTTTCTCAAATTTTTTTTTTCTCAATTTTTTTTTTCTTAATTTTTTTTTCCTCAAAATTTTTTTTTCTCAAATTTTTTTTTTCTCAAATTTTTTTTCTCAAATTTTTTTTTTCTCAAATTTTTTTTTCTCAATTTTTTTTTCTCAAAACATTTTTTTCTCAAAAGTTTTTTTTCTCAACATTTTTTTTTCTCAATTTTTTTTTTCTCAAATTTTTTTTCTCAATTTTTTTTTTGAGAAAAACGTTAAACTATCGTTAAAGTGCGACCCGTGATAGCGGCCAAAAATGCGCCAAAACGCCACTAATTAGTCGAAATGGCTGACTTCCTGTTTGGTTTCTGATTGGCTGCTGGCCTTGTGACGTGGGAAGAGCTCCGAGGGCCCGTCCATTGCTGCTTGCAGCTTTAATTAGGGCCCGAGCACACACAGTGTGTGAGGACCCTATTGTAATTGCAAAGATTATTATTATTATTCTTCCCCCTAAAGAATCGCGTTTTTGAGGCGCAAAACATACTCCAAAAGTTGCGCAACTTTGCAAGCACATCACAAGTGGCGAAAAATTACGTATTTAAAAAAAAAAAAAAGTGGGCGGGGCCTAATTGCGCAACAGCGCCCCCTACAAAATTTCAACGCAACAGCCCCACTAGACGGTTTCACCCACAAGTACAAAAATCGGTACACATCTGTATTGTGTCCGGACTCACAAAAAAGTCTCTCGGCGCCACGTCCGAAACCAAACAGGAAGTCAGCCATTTTGACTAATTAGTGGCGTTTTGGTGTATTTTTGGACGTTTTCATGTGTCGCACTTTAACGAACTCCTCCTAGGGGGTTAATCGGATCAACTTCAAGTTCGCTCGGCATACTCAAGACACCTTAACGATGAAAAGTTGTGCGAATCGTGAGTTTTCGTAAAACGGCGTGCCCGTGGCGTAGCGTCAAACTTCCTTCACCAAACAGGAAGTGCCCCCTCTTCTGATTGGTCCATACTTCATTGTTCCTTTTTTTGGCTGTTACCATAGAGTATATATAAAATAGAGAGCGGACGAGCCCCGCCCCCACTATCATTTCAATGCAAGTGCTCAGTGGCGTTTGAAGCAACGGCTACGTGCTAGCATGTAGCTAATCCAGGTGCATTCTGGGGGAAATTGGCCACTATTCGAGACCACAAATGACGTCACGCTGCTCTCCGCTCACAGTCTGGAGTGGAGGGGGCGGGGCCAAAATGCGTGTTTAGGCTGCAGTTCCAACTTTGGCCACCATCGGGGCTGCTTCAAATCTAGCCCTGGGTTCTGGGGGCTTGGCTGTTACTCATCAACCGTTTATCGTACAGAGTTGTGGCTGGTATCATATGACTTGATTAAGAGTCCTTAACCTTAATTGACGCTTCCTCCGCCAAACAGGAAGTGCCCTTCACCAAACAGGAAGTGCCTCTATAACTCATGAACCGTTTGTCGTACAGACTCGCGGCTGGTGTCATAACATTTTTTTTTTCTCAACATTTTTTTTCTCAATTTTTTTTCTCAAAAAATTTTTTTTCTCAAATTTTTTTTTCTCAAATTTTTTTTTCTCAAATTTTTTTTTTCTCAATTTTTTTTTTCTTAATTTTTTTTTTCCTCAAAATTTTTTTTTCTCAAATTTTTTTTTTCTCAAATTTTTTTTCTCAAATTTTTTTTTTCTCAAATTTTTTTTTCTCAATTTTTTTTTCTCAAAACATTTTTTTCTCAAAAAAATTTTTTCTCAACATTTTTTTTTCTCAATTTTTTTTTTCTCAAATTTTTTTTCTCAAAATTTTTTTTGAGAAAAACGTTAAACTATCGTTAAAGTGCGACCCGTGATAGCGGCCAAAAATGCGCCAAAACGCCACTAATTAGTCGAAATGGCTGACTTCCTGTTTGGTTTCTGATTGGCTGCTGGCCTTGTGACGTGGGAAGAGCTCCGAGGGCCCGTCCATTGCTGCTTGCAGCTTTAATTAGGGCCCGAGCACACACAGTGTGTGAGGACCCTATTGTAATTGCAAAGATTATTATTATTATTCTTCCCGATAAAGAATCGGGTTTTTGAGGCGCAAAACGTACTCAAAAAGTTGCGCAACTTTGCACACACATCACAAGTGGCGAAAATTTACGTATTTAAAAAAAAATAAAAGGGGGCGTGGCCTAATGGCGCAACAGCGCCCCCTACAAAACTTCGTGCCTCAAGCCCCACCATACGGTTTCACCTACACGTACGAAAATCGGTACACATCTGTATCGTGTCCGGACTCACAAAAAAGTCTCTCGGCGCCACGTCCGAAACCAAACAGGAAGTCAGCCATTTTGACTAATTAGTGGCGTTTTGGTGTATTTTTGGCCGTTTTCACGTGTCGCACTTTAACGAACTCCTCCTAGGGGGTTAATCGGATCAACTTCAAGTTCGCTCGGCATACTCAAGACACCTTAACGATGAAAAGTTGTGCGAATCGTGAGTTTTCGTAAAACGGCGTGCCCGTGGCGAAGGGTCAAGCTTCCTTCACCAAACAGGAAGTGCCTCTATAACTCATGAACCGTTTGTCGTACAGACTCGCGGCTGGTGTCATAATTTTTTTTTTCTCAACATTTTTTTTTCTCAAATTTTTTTTTCTCAAATTTTTTTTTTCTCAATTTTTTTTTCTCAAAAAAATTTTTTTTTCATTTTTTTTCTCAATTTTTTTTTCTCAAATTTTTTTTTTCTCAATTTTTTTTTCTCAAATTTTTTTTTTCTCAATTTTTTTTTTCTCAAATTTTTTTTTTCTCAAAAATTTTTTTTTCTCAAATTTTTTTTTTCTCAAAAATTTTTTTTTTTCTCAAATCTTTTTTTCTCAAATTTTTTTTTCTCAAAATTTTTTTTTTCTCAAATTTTTTTTGGGAGAAAAACTTTAAACTATCGTTATAGTGCGACCCGTGATAACGGCCAAAAATGCGCCAAAACGCCACTAATTAGTCGAAATGGCTGACTTCCTGTTTGGTTTCTGATTGGCTGCTGGCCTTGTGACGTGGGTAGAGCTCCGAGGGCCCGGTCATTGCTGCTTGCAGCTTTAATTAGGGCCCGAGCACACACAGTGTGTGAGGACCCTATTGTAATTGCAAAGATTATTATTATTATTCTTCCCGATAAAGAATCGGGTTTTTGAGGCGCAAAACGTACTCAAAAAGTTGCGCAACTTTGCACACACATCACAAGTGGCGAAAATTTACGTATTTAAAAAAAAATAAAAGGGGGCGTGGCCTAATGGCGCAACAGCGCCCCCTACAAAACTTCGTGCCTCAAGCCCCACCATACGGTTTCACCTACACGTACGAAAATCGGTACACATCTGTATCGTGTCCGGACTCACAAAAAAGTCTCTCGGCGCCACGTCCGAAACCAAACAGGAAGTCAGCCATTTTGACTAATTAGTGGCGTTTTGGTGTATTTTTGGCCGTTTTCACGTGTCGCACTTTAACGAACTCCTCCTAGGGGGTTAATCGGATCAACTTCAAGTTCGCTCGGCATACTCAAGACACCTTAACGATGAAAAGTTGTGCGAATCGTGAGTTTTCGTAAAACGGCGTGCCCGTGGCGAAGGGTCAAGCTTCCTTCACCAAACAGGAAGTGCCTCTATAACTCATGAACCGTTTGTCGTACAGACTCGCGGCTGGTGTCATAATTTTTTTTTTCTCAACATTTTTTTTTCTCAAATTTTTTTTTCTCAAATTTTTTTTTTCTCAATTTTTTTTTCTCAAAAAATTTTTTTTTTCATTTTTTTTCTCAATTTTTTTTTCTCAAATTTTTTTTTTCTCAATTTTTTTTTCTCAAATTTTTTTTTTCTCAATTTTTTTTTTCTCAAATTTTTTTTTTCTCAAAAATTTTTTTTTCTCAAATTTTTTTTTTCTCAAAAAATTTTTTTTTTCTCAAATCTTTTTTTCTCAAATTTTTTTTTCTCAAAATTTTTTTTTTCTCAAATTTTTTTTGGGAGAAAAACTTTAAACTATCGTTATAGTGCGACCCGTGATAACGGCCAAAAATGCGCCAAAACGCCACTAATTAGTCGAAATGGCTGACTTCCTGTTTGGTTTCTGATTGGCTGCTGGCCTTGTGACGTGGGTAGAGCTACGAGGGCCCGGTCATTGCTGCTTGCAGCTTTAATTAGGGCCCGAGCACACACAGTGTGAGGACCCTATTGTAATTGCAAAGATTATTATTATTATTCTTCCCCCTAAAGAATCGCGTTTTTGAGGCGCAAAACGTACTCCAAAAGTTGCGCAACTTTGCAAGCACATCACAAGTGGCGAAAAATTACGTATTTAAAAAAAAAAAAAAGTGGGCGGGGCCTAATTGCGCAACAGCGCCCCCTACAAAATTTCAACGCAACAGCCCCACTAGACGGTTTCACCCACAAGTACAAAAATCGGTACACATCTGTATTGTGTCCGGACTCACAAAAAAGTCTCTCGGCGCCACGTCCGAAACCAAACAGGAAGTCAGCCATTTTGACTAATTAGTGGCGTTTTGGTGTATTTTTGGACGTTTTCATGTGTCGCACTTTAACGAACTCCTCCTAGGGGGTTAATCGGATCAACTTCAAGTTCGCTCGGCATACTCAAGACACCTTAACGATGAAAAGTTGTGCGAATCGTGAGTTTTCGTAAAACGGCGTGCCCGTGGCGTAGCGTCAAACTTCCTTCACCAAACAGGAAGTGCCCCCTCTTCTGATTGGTCCATACTTCATTGTTCCTTTTTTTGGCTGTTACTCATCAACCGTTTATCGTACAGAGTTGTGGCTGGTATCATATGACTTGATTAAGAGTCCTTAACCTTAATTGACGCTTCCTCCGCCAAACAGGAAGTGCCCTTCACCAAACAGGAAGTGCCTCTATAACTCATGAACCGTTTGTCGTACAGACTCGCGGCTGGTGTCATAACATTTTTTTTTTCTCAACATTTTTTTCTCAATTTTTTTTCTCAAAAATTTTTTTTTCTCAAATTTTTTTTTCTCAAATTTTTTTTTCTCAAATTTTTTTTTCTCAAATTTTTTTTTCTCAATTTTTTTTTTCTTAATTTTTTTTTTCCTCAAATTTTTTTTTTCTCAAATTTTTTTTTTCTCAAATTTTTTTTCTCAAATTTTTTTTTTCTCAAATTTTTTTTTCTCATTTTTTTTTTCTCAAAACATTTTTTTCTCAAAAAATGTTTTTCTCAACATTTTTTTTTCTCAAATTTTTTTTTCTCAAATTTTTTTTCTCAAATTTTTTTTTGAGAAAAACGTTAAACTATCGTTAAAGTGCGACCCGTGATAGCGGCCAAAAATGCGCCAAAACGCCACTAATTAGTCGAAATGGCTGACTTCCTGTTTGGTTTCTGATTGGCTGCTGGCCTTGTGACGTGGGAAGAGCTCCGAGGGCCCGTCCATTGCTGCTTGCAGCTTTAATTAGGGCCCGAGCACACACAGTGTGAGGACCCTATTGTAATTGCAAAGATTATTAGGGCCCGAGCACACACAGTGTGAGAGGACCCTATTGTATTTGCAAAGATTATTATTATTATTATTATTATTTTCCCGAAAGTAAATCGCGTTTTTGAGGCGCAAAACGTACTCAAAAAGTTGCGCAACTTTGCACACACATCACAAGTGGCGAAAATGTACGTATTTAAAAAAAAATAAAAGGGGGCGTGGCCTAATGGCGCAACAGCGCCCCCTACAAAACTTCGTGCCTCAAGCCCCACCATACGGTTTCACCTACACGTACGAAAATCGGTACACATCTGTATCGTGTCCGGACTCACAAAAAAGTCTCTCTGCGCCACGTCCGAAACCAAACAGGAAGTCAGCCATTTTGACTAATTAGTGGCGTTTTGGTGTATTTTTGGCCATTTTCACGTGTCGCACTTTAACGAACTCCTCCTAGGGGGTTAATCGGATCAACTTCAAGTTCGCTCGGCATACTCAAGACACCTTAACGATGAAAAGTTGTGCGAATCGTGAGTTTTCGTAAAACGGCGTGCCCGTGGCGAAGGGTCAAACTTCCTTCACCAAACAGGAAGTGCCCCCTCTTCTGATTGGTCCATACTTGATTGTTCCTTTTTTTGGCTGTTACTCATCAACCGTTTATCGTACAGAGTTGTGGCTGGTATCATATGACTTGATTAAGAGTCCTTAACCTTAATTGACGCTTCCTTCGCCAAACAGGAAGTGCCCTTCACCAAACAGGAAGTGCCTCTATAACTCATGAACCGTTTGTCGTACAGACTCGCGGCTGGTGTCATATTTTTTTTTTCTCAACATTTTTTTTTTTCTCAAATTTATTTTTTCTCAAATTTTTTTTTCTCAAAAATTTTTTTTTCTCAAATTTTTTTTTTCTCAAAATTTTTTTTTTCTCAAAATTTTTTTTTCTCAAATTTTTTTTTCTCAAATTTTTTTTTTCTCAAAAATTTTTTTTTCTTAAATTTTTTTTTCTCAAAAAAATTTTTTTTCTCAAATTTTTTTTCCCTCAAAAATTTTTTTTTCTCAAATTTTGTTTTGAGAAAAACTTTAAACTATCGTTAGAGTGCGACCCGTGATAACGGCCAAAAATGCGCCAAAACGCCACTAATTAGTCGAAATGGCTGACTTCCTGTTTGGTTTCTGATTGGCTGCTGGCCTTGTGACGTGGGTAGAGCTACGAGGGCCCGGTCATCGCTGCTTGCAGCTTTAATTAGGGCCCGAGCACACACAGTGTGAGAGGACCCTATTGTATTTGCAAAGATTATTATTATTATTATTATTATTTTCCCGAAAGTAAATCGCGTTTTTGAGGCGCAAAACGTACTCAAAAAGTTGCGCAACTTTGCACACACATCACAAGTGGCGAAAATGTACGTATTTAAAAAAAAATAAAAGGGGGCGTGGCCTAATGGCGCAACAGCGCCCCCTACAAAACTTCGTGCCTCAAGCCCCACCATACGGTTTCACCTACACGTACGAAAATCGGTACACATCTGTATCGTGTCCGGACTCACAAAAAAGTCTCTCTGCGCCACGTCCGAAACCAAACAGGAAGTCAGCCATTTTGACTAATTAGTGGCGTTTTGGTGTATTTTTGGCCATTTTCACGTGTCGCACTTTAACGAACTCCTCCTAGGGGGTTAATCGGATCAACTTCAAGTTCGCTCGGCATACTCAAGACACCTTAACGATGAAAAGTTGTGCGAATCGTGAGTTTTCGTAAAACGGCGTGCCCGTGGCGAAGGGTCAAACTTCCTTCACCAAACAGGAAGTGCCCCCTCTTCTGATTGGTCCATACTTGATTGTTCCTTTTTTTGGCTGTTACTCATCAACCGTTTATCGTACAGAGTTGTGGCTGGTATCATATGACTTGATTAAGAGTCCTTAACCTTAATTGACGCTTCCTTCGCCAAACAGGAAGTGCCCTTCACCAAACAGGAAGTGCCTCTATAACTCATGAACCGTTTGTCGTACAGACTCGCGGCTGGTGTCATATTTTTTTTTTCTCAACATTTTTTTTTTTCTCAAATTTATTTTTTCTCAAATTTTTTTTTCTCAAAAATTTTTTTTTCTCAAATTTTTTTTTTCTCAAAATTTTTTTTTTCTCAAAATTTTTTTTTCTCAAATTTTTTTTTCTCAAATTTTTTTTTTCTCAAAAATTTTTTTTTCTTAAATTTTTTTTTCTCAAAAAAATTTTTTTTCTCAAATTTTTTTTTCTCAAATTTTTTTTCCCTCAAAAATTTTTTTTTCTCAAATTTTGTTTTGAGAAAAACTTTAAACTATCGTTAGAGTGCGACCCGTGATAACGGCCAAAAATGCGCCAAAACGCCACTAATTAGTCGAAATGGCTGACTTCCTGTTTGGTTTCTGATTGGCTGCTGGCCTTGTGACGTGGGTAGAGCTACGAGGGCCCGGTCATCGCTGCTTGCAGCTTTAATTAGGGCCCGAGCACACACAGTGTGAGGACCCTATTGTAATTGCAAAGATTATTATTATTATTATTCTTCCCCCTAAAGAATCGCGTTTTTGAGGCGCAAAACGTACTCCAAAAGTTGCGCAACTTTGCAAGCACATCACAAGTGGCGAAAAATTACGTATTTAAAAAAAAAAAAAAGTGGGCGGGGCCTAATTGCGCAACAGCGCCCCCTACAAAATTTCAACGCAACAGCCCCACTAGACGGTTTCACCCACAAGTACAAAAATCGGTACACATCTGTATTGTGTCCGGACTCACAAAAAAGTCTCTCGGCGCCACGTCCGAAACCAAACAGGAAGTCAGCCATTTTGACTAATTAGTGGCGTTTTGGTGTATTTTTGGACGTTTTCATGTGTCGCACTTTAACGAACTCCTCCTAGGGGGTTAATCGGATCAACTTCAAGTTCGCTCGGCATACTCAAGACACCTTAACGATGAAAAGTTGTGCGAATCGTGAGTTTTCGTAAAACGGCGTGCCCGTGGCGTAGCGTCAAACTTCCTTCACCAAACAGGAAGTGCCCCCTCTTCTGATTGGTCCATACTTCATTGTTCCTTTTTTTGGCTGTTACTCATCAACCGTTTATCGTACAGAGTTGTGGCTGGTATCATATGACTTGATTAAGAGTCCTTAACCTTAATTGACGCTTCCTCCGCCAAACAGGAAGTGCCCTTCACCAAACAGGAAGTGCCTCTATAACTCATGAACCGTTTGTCGTACAGACTCGCGGCTGGTGTCATAACATTTTTTTTTTCTCAACATTTTTTTTCTCAATTTTTTTTCTCAATTTTTTTTTTCTCAAATTTTTTTTTTCTCAAATTTTTTTTTCTCAAATTTTTTTTTCTCAAATTTTTTTTTCTCAAATTTTTTTTTTCTCAATTTTTTTTTTCTTAATTTTTTTTTTCCTCAAAATTTTTTTTTCTCAAATTTTTTTTTTCTCAAATTTTTTTTCTCAAATTTTTTTTTTCTCAAATTTTTTTTTCTCAATTTTTTTTTCTCAAAACATTTTTTTCTCAAAAATTTTTTTTCTCAACATTTTTTTTTCTCAATTTTTTTTTTCTCAAATTTTTTTTCTCAAATTTTTTTTTGAGAAAAACGTTAAACTATCGTTAAAGTGCGACCCGTGATAGCGGCCAAAAATGCGCCAAAACGCCACTAATTAGTCGAAATGGCTGACTTCCTGTTTGGTTTCTGATTGGCTGCTGGCCTTGTGACGTGGGAAGAGCTCCGAGGGCCCGTCCATTGCTGCTTGCAGCTTTAATTAGGGCCCGAGCACACACAGTGTGTGAGGACCCTATTGTATTTGCAAAGATTATTATTATTATTATTATTATTTTCCCGAAAGTAAATCGCGTTTTTGAGGCGCAAAACGTACTCAAAAAGTTGCGCAACTTTGCACACACATCACAAGTGGCGAAAATGTACGTATTTAAAAAAAAATAAAAGGGGGCGTGGCCTAATGGCGCAACAGCGCCCCCTACAAAACTTCGTGCCTCAAGCCCCACCACACGGTTTCACCTACACGTACGAAAATCGGTACACATCTCTATCGTGTCCGGACTCACAACAAAGTCTCTCGGCGCCACGTCCGAAACCAAACAGGAAGTCAGCCATTTTGACTAATTAGTGGCGTTTTGGTGTATTTTTGGCCGTTTTCACGTGTCGCACTTTAACGAACTCCTCCTAGGGGGTTAATCGGATCAACTTCAAGTTCGCTCGGCATACTCAAGACACCTTAACGATGAAAAGTTGTGCGAATCGTGAGTTTTCGTAAAACGGCGTGCCCGTGGCGAAGCGTCAAACTTCCTTCGCCAAACAGGAAGTGCCCCCTCTTCTGATTGGTCCATACTTAATTGTTCCTTTTTTTGGCTGTTACTCATCAACCGTTTATCGTACAGAGTTGTGGCTGGTATCATATGACTTGATTAAGAGTCCTTAACCTTAATTGACGCTTCCTTCGCCAAACAGGAAGTGCCCTTCACCAAACAGGAAGTGCCTCTATAACTCATGAACCGTTTGTCGTACAGACTCGCGGCTGGTGTCATACATTTTTATTTTTCTCAAATTTTTTTTTTCTTAATTTTTTTTTCTCAAAATTTTTTTTTCTCAAATTTTTTTTTCTCAATTTTTTTATCTCAACTTTTTTTTTCTCAAAAAAAATTGTTTTCTCAAAAATGTTGCTAATGCTAATGCTAACATGCTAATGCTAACATGCTAATGCTAACAAATGCTAATGCTAACATGCTAATGCTAACAAATGCTAATGCTAACATGCTAATGCTAACAAATGCTAATGCTAACATGCTAATGCTAACATGCTAATGCTAACACGCTAATGTCAATGCTAACAAATGCTAATGCTAACATGCTAATGCTAATGCTAACAAATGCTAATGCTAACATGCTAATGCTAACAAATGCTAATGCTAACATGCTAATGCTAACGTGCTAATGCTAATGCTAACAAATGCTAATGCTAACATGCTAATGCTAACAAATGCTAATGCTAACATGCTAATGCCAATGCTAACAAATGCTAATGCTAACATGCTAATGCTAATGCTAACAAATGCTAATGCTAACACATGCTAATGCTAAAAATGCTAATGCTAAAAATGCTAATGCTAATGCTAAAAATGCTAATGCTAACACATGCTAATGCTAATGCTAACACATGCTAATGCTAAAAATGCTAATGCTAAAATGCTAATGCTAACAAATGCTAATGCTTACACATGCTAATGCTAACAAATGTTAATGCTAATGCTAACAAATGCTAATGCTAACTAATGCTAATGCTTACACATGCTAATGCTAACATATGCCAATGCTAACAAATGCTAATGCTGATTCAAAAATTCTAATGCTAATTTGCTGCTACCTCTTGTGACGTGGGTAGAGCTTCGAGGGCCCGGTCATTGCTGCTTGCAGCTTTAATTATTATTATTATTTTCCCGAAAGTAAATCGCGTTTTTGAGGCGCAAAACGTACTCAAAAAGTTGCGCAACTTTGCACACACATCACAAGTGGCGAAAATGTACGTATTTAAAAATAAATAAAAGGGGGCGTGGCCTAATGGCGCAACAGCGCCCCCTACAAAACTTCGTGCCTCAAGCCCCACCACACGGTTTCACCTACACGTACGAAAATCGGTACACATCTCTATCGTGTCCGGACTCACAACAAAGTCTCTCGGCGCCACGTCCGAAACCAAACAGGAAGTCAGCCATTTTGACTAATTAGTGGCGTTTTGGTGTATTTTTGGCCGTTTTCACGTGTCGCACTTTAACGAACTCCTCCTAGGGGGTTAATCGGATCAACTTCACATTCGCTCGGCATACTCAAGACACCTTAACCACAAAAAGTTATCAAAATCCTGAGTTTTCGTAAAACGGCGTGCCCGTGGCGAAGCGTCAAACTTCATTCACCAAACAGGAAGTGCCCCCTCTTCTGATTGGTCCATACTTGATTGTTCCTTTTTTTGGCTGTTACTCATCAACCGTTTATCGTACAGAGTTGTGGCAGGTATCATATGACTTGATTAAGAGTCCTTAACCTTAATTGACGCTTCCTTCGCCAAACAGGAAGTGCCCTTCACCAAACAGGAAGTGCCTCTATAACTCATGAACCGTTTGTCGTACAGACTCGCGGCTGGTGTCATAACATTTTTTTTTTCTCAAAATTTTTTTTCTCAATTTTTTTGTCTCAAATTTTTTTTTCTCAATTTTTTTTTTCTCAAAAAATTTTTTTTCTCAATTTTTTTTTTCAAAACTTTTTTTTTCAAAACTTTTTTTTTCTCAATTTTTTTTCTCAAAAATGTTGCTAATGCTAATGCTAAACAATGCTAATGCTAACATGCTAATGCTAACAAATACTAATGCTAACAAATGCTAATGCTAATGCTAACATGCTAATGCTAACAAATGCTAATGCTAATGCTAACAAATGCTAATGCTAATGCTAACATGCTAATGCTAATGCTAACAAATGCTAATGCTAACATGCTAATGCCAATGCTAACAAATGCTGATGCTAACATGCTAATGCTAACATGCTAATGCTAATGCTAACACATGCTAATGCTAACACATGCTAATGCTAAAAATGCTAATGCTAAACATGCTAATGCTAATGCTAACACATGCTAATGCTAACAAATGCTAATGCTAATGCTAACAAATGCTAATGCTAACAAATGCTAACACATGCTAATAATAACAAACAAAACAAATGCTAATGCTAATGTTAACAAATGCTAATGCTAATGTTAACAAATGCTAATGCTAACACATGCTAATGCTGATTCTTAAATTCTAATGCTAATTGGCTGCTACCCCTTGTGATGTGGGTAGATCTCCGAGGGCCCGGTCATTGCTGCTTGCAGCTTTAATTAGGGCCCGAGCACACACAGTGTGAGGACCCTATTGTAATTGCAAAGATTATTATTATTCTTCCCCCTAAAGAATCGCGTTTTTGAGGCGCAAAACGTACTCCAAAAGTTGCGCAACTTTGCAAGCACATCACAAGTGGCGAAAAATTACGTATTTAAAAAAAAAAAAAAGTGGGCGGGGCCTAATTGCGCAACAGCGCCCCCTACAAAATTTCAACGCAACAGCCCCACTAGACGGTTTCACCCACAAGTACAAAAATCGGTACACATCTGTATTGTGTCCGGACTCACAAAAAAGTCTCTCGGCGCCACGTCCGAAACCAAACAGGAAGTCAGCCATTTTGACTAATTAGTGGCGTTTTGGTGTATTTTTGGACGTTTTCATGTGTCGCACTTTAACGAACTCCTCCTAGGGGGTTAATCGGATCAACTTCAAGTTCGCTCGGCATACTCAAGACACCTTAACGATGAAAAGTTGTGCGAATCGTGAGTTTTCGTAAAACGGCGTGCCCGTGGCGTAGCGTCAAACTTCCTTCACCAAACAGGAAGTGCCCCCTCTTCTGATTGGTCCATACTTCATTGTTCCTTTTTTTGGCTGTTACTCATCAACCGTTTATCGTACAGAGTTGTGGCTGGTATCATATGACTTGATTAAGAGTCCTTAACCTTAATTGACGCTTCCTCCGCCAAACAGGAAGTGCCCTTCACCAAACAGGAAGTGCCTCTATAACTCATGAACCGTTTGTCGTACAGACTCGCGGCTGGTGTCATAACATTTTTTTTTTCTCAACATTTTTTTTCTCAATTTTTTTTCTCAAAAATTTTTTTTTCTCAAATTTTTTTTTTCTCAAATTTTTTTTTCTCAAATTTTTTTTTCTCAAATTTTTTTTTCTCAAATTTTTTTTTTCTCAATTTTTTTTTTCTTAATTTTTTTTTTCCTCAAAATTTTTTTTTCTCAAATTTTTTTTTTTCTCAAATTTTTTTTCTCAAATTTTTTTTTTCTCAAATTTTTTTTTCTCAATTTTTTTTTCTCAAAACATTTTTTTCTCAAAAATTTTTTTTCTCAACATTTTTTTTTCTCAAATTTTTTTTTCTCAAATTTTTTTTCTCACATTTTTTTTTGAGAAAAACGTTAAACTATCGTTAAAGTGCGACCCGTGATAGCGGCCAAAAATGCGCCAAAACGCCACTAATTAGTCGAAATGGCTGACTTCCTGTTTGGTTTCTGATTGGCTGCTGGCCTTGTGACGTGGGAAGAGCTCCGAGGGCCCGTCCATTGCTGCTTGCAGCTTTAATTATTATTATTCTTCCCCCTAAAGAATCGCGTTTTTGAGGCGCAAAACGTACTCCAAAAGTTGCGCAACTTTGCAAGCACATCACAAGTGGCGAAAAATTACGTATTTAAAAAAAAAAAAAATGGGCGGGGCCTAATTGCGCAACAGCGCCCCCTACAAAATTTCAACGCAACAGCCCCACTAGACGGTTTCACCCACAAGTACAAAAATCGGTACACATCTGTATTGTGTCCGGACTCACAAAAAAGTCTCTCGGCGCCACGTCCGAAACCAAACAGGAAGTCAGCCATTTTGACTAATTAGTGGCGTTTTGGTGTATTTTTGGACGTTTTCATGTGTCGCACTTTAACGAACTCCTCCTAGGGGGTTAATCGGATCAACTTCAAGTTCGCTCGGCATACTCAAGACACCTTAACGATGAAAAGTTGTGCGAATCGTGAGTTTTCGTAAAACGGCGTGCCCGTGGCGTAGCGTCAAACTTCCTTCACCAAACAGGAAGTGCCCCCTCTTCTGATTGGTCCATACTTCATTGTTCCTTTTTTTGGCTGTTACTCATCAACCGTTTATCGTACAGAGTTGTGGCTGGTATCATATGACTTGATTAAGAGTCCTTAACCTTAATTGACGCTTCCTCCGCCAAACAGGAAGTGCCCTTCACCAAACAGGAAGTGCCTCTATAACTCATGAACCGTTTGTCGTACAGACTCGCGGCTGGTGTCATAACATTTTTTTTTTCTCAACATTTTTTTTCTCAATTTTTTTTCTCAAAAATTTTTTTTTCTCAAATTTTTTTTTTTCTCAAATTTTTTTTTCTCAATTTTTTTTTCTCAAATTTTTTTTTCTCAAATTTTTTTTTTCTCAATTTTTTTTTTCTTAATTTTTTTTTCCTCAAAATTTTTTTTTCTCAAATTTTTTTTTTCTCAAATTTTTTTTCTCAAATTTTTTTTTTCTCAAATTTTTTTTTCTCAATTTTTTTTTCTCAAAACATTTTTTTCTCAAAAGTTTTTTTTCTCAACATTTTTTTTTCTCAAATTTTTTTTTCTCAAATTTTTTTTCTCAATTTTTTTTTTGAGAAAAACGTTAAACTATCGTTAAAGTGCGACCCGTGATAGCGGCCAAAAATGCGCCAAAACGCCACTAATTAGTCGAAATGGCTGACTTCCTGTTTGGTTTCTGATTGGCTGCTGGCCTTGTGACGTGGGAAGAGCTCCGAGGGCCCGTCCATTGCTGCTTGCAGCTTTAATTATTAGGGCCCGAGCACACACAGTGTGAGGACCCTATTGTAATTGCAAAGATTATTATTATTATTCTTCCCCCTAAAGAATCGCGTTTTTGAGGCGCAAAACGTACTCCAAAAGTTGCGCAACTTTGCAAGCACATCACAAGTGGCGAAAAATTACGTATTTAAAAAAAAAAAAAAGTGGGCGGGGCCTAATTGCGCAACAGCGCCCCCTACAAAATTTCAACGCAACAGCCCCACTAGACGGTTTCACCCACAAGTACAAAAATCGGTACACATCTGTATTGTGTCCGGACTCACAAAAAAGTCTCTCGGCGCCACGTCCGAAACCAAACAGGAAGTCAGCCATTTTGACTAATTAGTGGCGTTTTGGTGTATTTTTGGACGTTTTCATGTGTCGCACTTTAACGAACTCCTCCTAGGGGGTTAATCGGATCAACTTCAAGTTCGCTCGGCATACTCAAGACACCTTAACGATGAAAAGTTGTGCGAATCGTGAGTTTTCGTAAAACGGCGTGCCCGTGGCGTAGCGTCAAACTTCCTTCACCAAACAGGAAGTGCCCCCTCTTCTGATTGGTCCATACTTCATTGTTCCTTTTTTTGGCTGTTACTCATCAACCGTTTATCGTACAGAGTTGTGGCTGGTATCATATGACTTGATTAAGAGTCCTTAACCTTAATTGACGCTTCCTCCGCCAAACAGGAAGTGCCCTTCACCAAACAGGAAGTGCCTCTATAACTCATGAACCGTTTGTCGTACAGACTCGCGGCTGGTGTCATAACATTTTTTTTCTCAACATTTTTTTTCTCAATTTTTTTTCTCAAAATTTTTTTTTTCTCAAATTTTTTTTTTCTCAAATTTTTTTTTCTCAAATTTTTTTTTCTCAAATTTTTTTTTCTCAATTTTTTTTTTCTCAATTTTTTTTTTCTTAATTTTTTTTTTCCTCAAAATTTTTTTTTTCTCAAATTTTTTTTCTCAAATTTTTTTTTTCTCAAATTTTTTTTTCTCAATTTTTTTTTCTCAAAACATTTTTTTCTCAAAATTTTTTTCTCAACTTTTTTTTCTCAATTTTTTTTTTCTCAAATTTTTTTTCTCAATTTTTTTTTTGAGAAAAACGTTAAACTATCGTTAAAGTGCGACCCGTGATAGCGGCCAAAAATGCGCCAAAACGCCACTAATTAGTCGAAATGGCTGACTTCCTGTTTGGTTTCTGATTGGCTGCTGGCCTTGTGACGTGGGAAGAGCTCCGAGGGCCCGTCCATTGCTGCTTGCAGCTTTAATTAGGGCCCGAGCACACACAGTGTGAGGACCCTATTGTAATTGCAAAGATTATTATTAGGGCCCGAGCACACACAGTGTGAGGACCCTATTGTAATTGCAAAGATTATTATTATTCTTCCCCCTAAAGAATCGCGTTTTTGAGGCGCAAAACGTACTCCAAAAGTTGCGCAACTTTGCAAGCACATCACAAGTGGCGAAAAATTACGTATTTAAAAAAAAAAAAAAGTGGGCGGGGCCTAATTGCGCAACAGCGCCCCCTACAAAATTTCAACGCAACAGCCCCACTAGACGGTTTCACCCACAAGTACAAAAATCGGTACACATCTGTATTGTGTCCGGACTCACAAAAAAGTCTCTCGGCGCCACGTCCGAAACCAAACAGGAAGTCAGCCATTTTGACTAATTAGTGGCGTTTTGGTGTATTTTTGGACGTTTTCATGTGTCGCACTTTAACGAACTCCTCCTAGGGGGTTAATCGGATCAACTTCAAGTTCGCTCGGCATACTCAAGACACCTTAACGATGAAAAGTTGTGCGAATCGTGAGTTTTCGTAAAACGGCGTGCCCGTGGCGTAGCGTCAAACTTCCTTCACCAAACAGGAAGTGCCCCCTCTTCTGATTGGTCCATACTTCATTGTTCCTTTTTTTGGCTGTTACTCATCAACCGTTTATCGTACAGAGTTGTGGCTGGTATCATATGACTTGATTAAGAGTCCTTAACCTTAATTGACGCTTCCTCCGCCAAACAGGAAGTGCCCTTCACCAAACAGGAAGTGCCTCTATAACTCATGAACCGTTTGTCGTACAGACTCGCGGCTGGTGTCATAACATATTTTTTTCTCAACATTTTTTTTCTCAATTTTTTTTCTCAAAATTTTTTTTTTCTCAAATTATTTTTTTCTCAAATTTTTTTTTCTCAAATTTTTTTTTCTCAAATTTTTTTTTTCTCAATTTTTTTTTTCTTAATTTTTTTTTCCTCAAAATTTTTTTTTCTCAAATTTTTTTTTTTCTCAAATTTTTTTTCTCAAATTTTTTTTTCTCAAATTTTTTTTTCTCAATTTTTTTTTCTCAAAACATTTTTTTCTCAAAAATTTTTTTCTCAACATTTTTTTTTCTCAAATTTTTTTTTCTCAAATTTTTTTTCTCAAATTTTTTTTTGAGAAAAACGTTAAACTATCGTTAAAGTGCGACCCGTGATAGCGGCCAAAAATGCGCCAAAACGCCACTAATTAGTCGAAATGGCTGACTTCCTGTTTGGTTTCTGATTGGCTGCTGGCCTTGTGACGTGGGAAGAGCTCCGAGGGCCCGTCCATTGCTGCTTGCAGCTTTAATTATTATTATTATTCTTCCCCCTAAAGAATCGCGTTTTTGAGGCGCAAAACGTACTCCAAAAGTTGCGCAACTTTGCAAGCACATCACAAGTGGCGAAAAATTACGTATTTAAAAAAAAAAAAAAGTGGGCGGGGCCTAATTGCGCAACAGCGCCCCCTACAAAATTTCAACGCAACAGCCCCACTAGACGGTTTCACCCACAAGTACAAAAATCGGTACACATCTGTATTGTGTCCGGACTCACAAAAAAGTCTCTCGGCGCCACGTCCGAAACCAAACAGGAAGTCAGCCATTTTGACTAATTAGTGGCGTTTTGGTGTATTTTTGGACGTTTTCATGTGTCGCACTTTAACGAACTCCTCCTAGGGGGTTAATCGGATCAACTTCAAGTTCGCTCGGCATACTCAAGACACCTTAACGATGAAAAGTTGTGCGAATCGTGAGTTTTCGTAAAACGGCGTGCCCGTGGCGTAGCGTCAAACTTCCTTCACCAAACAGGAAGTGCCCCCTCTTCTGATTGGTCCATACTTCATTGTTCCTTTTTTTGGCTGTTACTCATCAACCGTTTATCGTACAGAGTTGTGGCTGGTATCATATGACTTGATTAAGAGTCCTTAACCTTAATTGACGCTTCCTCCGCCAAACAGGAAGTGCCCTTCACCAAACAGGAAGTGCCTCTATAACTCATGAACCGTTTGTCGTACAGACTCGCGGCTGGTGTCATAACATTTTTTTTTCTCAACATTTTTTTTCTCAATTTTTTTTCTCAAAAATTTTTTTTTCTCAAATTTTTTTTTTCTCAAATTTTTTTTTCTCAAATTTTTTTTCTCAAATTTTTTTTTCTCAAATTTTTTTTTCTCAATTTTTTTTTTCTTAGTTTTTTTTTCCTCAAAATTTTTTTTTCTCAAATTTTTTTTTTTCTCAAATTTTTTTTTTTCTCAAATTTTTTTTCTCAATTTTTTTTTCTCAAAACATTTTTTTCTCAAAAAAATTTTTTCTCAACATTTTTTTTTCTCAAATTTTTTTTTCTCAAATTTTTTTTCTCAAATTTTTTTTTGAGAAAAACGTTAAACTATCGTTAAAGTGCGACCCGTGATAGCGGCCAAAAATGCGCCAAAACGCCACTAATTAGTCGAAATGGCTGACTTCCTGTTTGGTTTCTGATTGGCTGCTGGCCTTGTGACGTGGGAAGAGCTCCGAGGGCCCGTCCATTGCTGCTTGCAGCTTTAATTAGGGCCCGAGCACACAGTGTGTGAGGACCCTATTGTATTTGCAAAGATTATTATTATTATTATTATTATTTTCCCGAAAGTAAATCGCGTTTTTGAGGCGCAAAACGTACTCAAAAAGTTGCGCAACTTTGCACACACATCACAAGTGGCGAAAATGTACGTATTTAAAAAAAAATAAAAGGGGGCGTGGCCTAATGGTGCAACAGCGCCCCCTACAAAACTTCGTGCCTCAAGCCCCACCACACGGTTTCACCTACACGTACGAAAATCGGTACACATCTCTATCGTGTCCGGACTCACAACAAAGTCTCTCGGCGCCACGTCCGAAACCAAACAGGAAGTCAGCCATTTTGACTAATTAGTGGCGTTTTGGTGTATTTTTGGCCGTTTTCACGTGTCGCACTTTAACGAACTCCTCCTAGGGGGTTAATCGGATCAACTTCAAGTTCGCTCGGCATACTCAAGACACCTTAACGATGAAAAGTTGTGCGAATCGTGAGTTTTCGTAAAACGGCGTGCCCGTGGCGTAGCGTCAAACTTCCTTCACCAAACAGGAAGTGCCCCCTCTTCTGATTGGTCCATACTTGATTGTTCCTTTTTTTGGCTGTTACTCATCAACCGTTTATCGTACAGAGTTGTGGCTGGTATCATATGACTTGATTAAGAGTCCTTAACCTTAATTGACGCATCCTTCGCCAAACAGGAAGTGCCCTTCACCAAACAGGAAGTGCCTCTATAACTCTTGAACCGTTTGTCGTACAGACTCGCGGCTGGTGTCATAATTTTTTTTTCCTGAAATTTTTTTTTTCTCAAATTTTTTTTTTCTCAAAATCTTTTTTTTCTCAAAATTTTTTTTTTCTCAAATTTTTTTTTTTCTCAAATTTTTTTTTTCTCAAATTTTTTTTTCTCAAAAATTTTTTTTTCTCAAATTTTTTTTTCTCAATTTTTTTCTCACAAATTTTTTTTTCTCAAAAATTTTTTTTTCTCACAAATTTTTTTTTCTCACATTTTTTTTTCTCAAATTTTTTTTTTTTCTCAAAATTTTTTTTCCTCAAAATTCTTTTTTCTCAGAAAATTTTTTTTCCTCAAAATTTTTTTTTCTCAAAAATTTTTTTTTTCTCAAATTTTTTTTTCTCAAATTTTTTTTTCTCAAAATTTTTTTTTCTCAAAATTTTCTTTTTTTCTCAAAATTTTTTTTTCTCACAAATTTTTTTTTGAGAAAAACTTTAAACTATCGTTAAAGTGTGACCCGTGATAACGGCCAAAAATGCGCCAAAACGCCACTAATTAGTCGAAATGGCTGACTTCCTGTTTGGTTTCTGATTGGCTGCTGGCCTTGTGACGTGGGTAGAGCTGCGAGGGCCCGGTCATTGCTGCTTGCAGCTTTAATTATTATTATTATTCCCCCTAAAGAATCGCGTTTTTGAGGCGCAAAACGTACTCCAAAAGTTGCGCAACTTTGCAAGCACATCACAAGTGGCGAAAAATTACGTATTTAAAAAAAAAAAAAAGTGGGCGGGGCCTAATTGCGCAACAGCGCCCCCTACAAAATTTCAACGCAACAGCCCCACTAGACGGTTTCACCCACAAGTACAAAAATCGGTACACATCTGTATTGTGTCCGGACTCACAAAAAAGTCTCTCGGCGCCACGTCCGAAACCAAACAGGAAGTCAGCCATTTTGACTAATTAGTGGCGTTTTGGTGTATTTTTGGACGTTTTCATGTGTCGCACTTTAACGAACTCCTCCTAGGGGGTTAATCGGATCAACTTCAAGTTCGCTCGGCATACTCAAGACACCTTAACGATGAAAAGTTGTGCGAATCGTGAGTTTTCGTAAAACGGCGTGCCCGTGGCGTAGCGTCAAACTTCCTTCACCAAACAGGAAGTGCCCCCTCTTCTGATTGGTCCATACTTCATTGTTCCTTTTTTTGGCTGTTACTCATCAACCGTTTATCGTACAGAGTTGTGGCTGGTATCATATGACTTGATTAAGAGTCCTTAACCTTAATTGACGCTTCCTTCGCCAAACAGGAAGTGCCCTTCACCAAACAGGAAGTGCCTCTATAACTCTTGAACCGTTTGTCGTACAGACTCGCGGCTGGTGTCATACATTTTTATTTTTCTCAAAAAAACATTTTTTCTCAAAAAAAATTTTTTTCTCAAATTTTTTTTTTCTTAATTTTTTTTTCTCAAAAATTTTTTTTCTCAAATTTTTTTTTTCTCAATTTTTTTTTTCTCAACTTTTTTTTTTCTCAAAAAATTTTTTTTTCTCAAAAATTTTGCTAATGCTAATGCTAACATGCTAATGCTAACATGCTAATGCTAATGCTAACACATGCTAATGCTAACATGCTAATGCTAACAAATGCTAACATGCTAATGCTAACATGCTAATGCTAACAAATGCTAACATGCTAATGCTAACAAATGCTAATGCTAACATGCTAATGCCAATGCTAACAAATGCTAATGCTAACATGCTAATGCTAATGCTAACAAATGCTAATGCTAACACATGCTAATGCTAAAAATGCTAATGCTAAAAATGCTAATGCTAATGCTAAAAATGCTAATGCTAACACATGCTAATGCTAAAAATGCTAATGCTAAAATGCTAATGCTAACAAATGCTAATGCTAACACATGCTAATGCTTACACATGCTAATGCTAACAAATGTTAATGCTAATGCTAACAAATGCTAATGCTAACTAATGCTAATGCTTACACATGCTAATGCTAACATATGCTAATGCTAACAAATGCTAATGCTGATTCAAAAATTCTAATGCTAATTGGCTGCTACCTCTTGTGACGTGGGTAGAGCTTCGAGGGCCCGGTCATTGCTGCTTGCAGCTTTAATTATTATTATTCTTCCCGATAAAGAATCGCATTTTTGAGGGGCAAAACGTACTCCAAAAGTTGCGGAACTTTGCAAGCACATTACACGTGGCGAAAATTTACGTAATTCAAAAAAAAAAAAAAGGGGGCGTGGCTAATTGCGCAACAGCGCCCCCTACAAAACGTTGTGCCTCAAGCCCCACCATACGATTTCACCTACACGTACGAAAATCGGTACACATCTGTATCGTGTCCGGACTCACAAAAAAGTCTCTCGGCACCACGTCCGAAACCAAACAGGAAGTCAGCCATTTTGACTAATTAGTGGCGTTTTGGTGTGTTTTTGGCCGTTTTCACGCGTCACACTTTAACGAACTCCTCCTAGGGGGTTAATCGGATCAACTTCAAGTTCGGTCGGCATACTCAAGACACCTTAACGATGAAAAGTTGTGCGAATCGTGAGTTTTCGTAAAACGGCGTGCCCGTGGCGAAGTGTCAAACTTCCTTCACCAAACAGGAAGTGCCCCCTCTTCTGATTGGTCCATACTTGATTGTTCCTTTTTTTGGCTGTTACTCATCAACCGTTTATCGTACAGAGTTGTGGCTGGTATCATATGACTTGACTAAGTGTCCTTCACCTTAATTGGTTTAACAAAGCCCCGCCCCCTCTTCTGATTGGCCGAAACTTGATTGTTCCTTTTTTGGCTGTTACTCATCAACCGTTTATCGTACAGAGTTGTGGCTGGTATCATATGACTTGATTAAGAGTCCTTAACCTTAATTGACGCTTCCTTCGCCAAACAGGAAGTGTTCTTCACCAAACAGGAAGTGCCTCTATAACTCATGAACCGTTTGTCGTACAGACTCGCGGCTGGTGTCATACATTTTTTTTTTCTCAAAACATTTTTTTTTTCTCAAAAAATTTTTTTTCTCAAAAAAAAATTTTTTCTCAAATTTTTTTTTTTCTCAAATTTTTTTTTCTCAAAATTTTTTTTTCTCTAATTTTTTTTTCTCAAATTTTTTTTTTCTCAATTTTTTTTTTCTCAAATTTTTTTTTCTCAATTTTTTTTTCTCAAATTTTTTTTCTCAAATTTTTTTTTCTCAAATTTTTTTTTCTCAATTTTTTTTTCTCACATTTTTTTTTGAGAAAAACTTTAAGCTATCGTTAAAGTGCGACCCGTGATAACGGCCAAAAATGCGCCAAAACGCCACTAATTAGTCGAAATGGCTAGACTTCCTGTTTGGTTTCTGATTGGCTGCTGGCCTTGTGACGTGGGTAGAGCTGCGAGGGCCCGGTCATTGCTGCTTGCAGCTTTAATTATTATTATTCTTCCCGATAAAGAATCGTGTTTTTGAGGCGCAAAACGTACTCCAAAAGTTGCGCAACTTTGCAAGCACATCACAAGTGGCGAAAAATTACGTAATTCAAAAAAAATGAAAGGGGGCGTGGCCTAATTGCGCAACAGCGCCCCCTACAACATTTCAACGCAACAGCCCCACTATACGGTTTCACCCACAAGTACGAAAATCGGTACACATCTGTATTGTGTCCGGACTCACAAAAAAGTATCTCGGCGCCACGTCCGAAACCAAACAGGAAGTCAGCCATTTTGACTAATTAGTGGCGTTTTGGTGTATTTTTGGACGTTTTCATGTGTCGCACTTTAACGAACTCCTCCTAGGGGGTTAATCGGATCAACTTCAAGTTCGCTCGGCATACTCAAGACACCTTAACGATGAAAAGTTGTGCGAATCGTGAGTTTTCGTAAAACGGCGTGCCCGTGGCGTAGCGTCAAACTTCCTTCACCAAACAGGAAGTGCCCCCTCTTCTGATTGGTCCATACTTCATTGTTCCTTTTTTTGGCTGTTACTCATCAACCGTTTATCGTACAGAGTTGTGGCTGGTATCATATGACTTGACTAAGTGTCCTTCGCCTTAATTGGTTTAACTAAGCCCCGCCCCCTCTTCTGATTGGCCGAAACTTGATTGTTCCTTTTTTGGCTTTTACTCATCAACCGTTTATCGTACAGAGTTGTGGCTGGTATCATATGACTTGATTAAGAGTCCTTAACCTTAATTGACGCTTCCTTCGCCAAACAGGAAGTGCCCTTCACCAAACAGGAAGTACCTCTATAACTCATGAACCGTTTGTCGTACAGACTCGCGGCTGGTGTCATAATTTTTTTTTTCTCAAACGTTTTTTTTTTCTCAAATTTTTTTTTCTCAAATTTTTTTTTCTCAAAAAAATTTTTTTCCTCAAATTTTTTTTCTCAAAAATTTTTTTTTCTCAAAAATTTTTTTTTCTCAAATTTTTTTTTTCTCAAATTTTTTTTTTCTCAATTTTTTTTTCTCAAATGTTTTTTTTCTCACAATTTTTTTTTTGAGAAAAACTTTAAACTATCGTTAAAGTGCGACCCGTGATAACGGCCAAAAATGCGCCAAAACGCCACTAATTAGTCGAAATGGCTGACTTCCTGTTTGGTTTCTGATTGGCTGCTGGCCTTGTGATGTGGGTAGAGCTGCGAGGGCCCGGTCATTGCTGCTTGCAGCTTTATTCTTCTTATTTTCCCGAAAGTAAATCGCGTTTTTGAGGCGCCAAACGTACTCCAAAAGTTGTGCAACGTTGCACGCACATCAGAAGTGGCAAAAAATTACGTATTTAAAAAAAACGAAAAGGGGGCGTGGCCTAATGGCGCAACAGCGCCCCCTAGAAAATTTCAACAGCGCAGCCCCACTATACAGTATCACCTACACGTACGAAAATCGGTATACAGCTGTAACATATCCGGACTCACAAAAAAGTCTCTTGGCGCCACGTCCGAAACCAAACAGGAAGTCAGCCATTTTGACTAATTAGTGGCGTTTTGGTGCATTTTTGGCCGTTTTCACAGGTCGCACTTTAACGAACTCCTCCTAGGGGGTTAATCGGATCAACTTCAAGTTCGCTCGGCATACTCAAGACACCTTAACGATGAAAAGTTGTGCGAATCGTGAGTTTTCGTAAAACGGCGTGCCCGTGGCGAAGCTTCAAACCCTCTTCGCCAAACAGGAAGTGCCCTTCGCCAAACAGGAAGTGCCTCTATAAATCATGAACCGTTTGTCGTACAGACTCGTGGCTGGTGTCATATGACTTGATTAAGAGTCCTTTACCTTAATTGGTTTAACTTAGCCCTGCCCCCTCTTCTGATTGGCCGAAACTTGATTGTACCTGTTTTTGACTATTACTCATCAACCGTTTGTCGTACAGAGTTGTGGCTAGTGTCATATGACTTGACTGAGAGTCCTTCACCTAAATTGGTTTAACTAAGCCCCGCCCCCTCTTATGATTGGCCGAAACTTGATTGTTCCTTTTTTTGGCTGTTACTCATCAACCGTTTGTCGTACAGAGTTGTGGCTGGTATCATATGACTTGACTAAGAGTCCTTCACCTTAATTGGTTTAACTTAGCCCCGCCCCTCTTCTGATTGGCTGCTGCCCTTGTGACGTGGGTAGGGCTGCGAGGGCCCGGTCATCGCTGCTTGCAGCTTTAATTAGGGCCCGAGCACACACAGTGTGTGAGGACCCTATTGTAATTGTAAAGATTATTCTTATTCCCCCGAATAAATCGCGTTTTTGAGCCGCAAAACGTACTCCAAAAGTTGCGCAACTTTGCACACACATCACAAGTGGCGAAAATTTTCGTATTTAAAAAAAATCAAAAGGGGGCGTGGCCTAATGGCTCAATAGCGCCCCCTACAAAACTTCGTGCCTCAAGCCCCACCATACGGTTTCACCTACATGTACGAAAATCATACACATCTGTATCATGTCAGGACTCACAAAAAAGTCTCTTGGCGCCATGTCCGAAACCAAACGGGAAGTCAGCCATTTTGACTAATTAGTGGCGTTTTGGCGCATTTTGGGCCGTTTTCACAGGTCGCACTTTAACGAACTCCTCCTAGGGGGTTAATCGGATCAACTTCAAGTTCGCTCTGCATACTCAAGACACCTTAACGATGAAAAGTTGTGCGAGTCGTGAGTTTTCATAAAACGGCGTGCCCGTGGCGAAGCATCAAACTTCCTTCGCCAAACAGGAAGTGCCCTTCGCCAAACAGGAAGTGTCTCTATAAATCATGAACCGTTTGTCGTACAGACTCGTGGCTGGTGTCATAAGACTTGATTAAGAGTCCTTAACCATATTTGGCACTTCCTTCGCCAAACAGGAAGTGCCCTTCGCCAAACAGGAAGTGGCTCTTCATCTCATGAACCGTTTGTCGTACAGACGCATGGGTGGCATCATATGACTTGATTAAGAGTCCTTAACCTTAATTGGCACTTCCTTCGCCAAACAGGAAGTGCCCTTCGCCAAACAGGAAGTGCCTCTATAAATCATGAACCGTTTGTCGTAGACACTCGTGGCTGGTGTCATATGAGGTGTCATTCAGCTTAATTGGTTTAACTAGCCCCTCCCCCTCTTCTGATTGGCTGCTGCCCCTTGTGATGTGGGTAGAGCTGCGAGGGCCCGGTCATCGCTGCTTGCAGCTTTAATTATTATTGTTTTTTATCTTTTTTTACGGGGAAATTATATATTTTTTATCAATAAATACATTTTAATCGTCTCTTAATATCGGTACATTTGCACACTCTTCGAGTTACAGACCCATGAGGGTCCATTTGGTTCCTAACCATCTATCATTTCTGGAACTCCCTCAAGGACCCCTGGGGGGTCCCCGGTCCCCACTTAGATATAATACCAATGGTATAAACTTTATACCATTGGTATTATATCTAAGTGGGTCTTCAACGTTTTCAGGCCGGGGACCCCCAAACTGATGGGGAGATGGAGCAGGGACCCCCTACCACCTCGTAGGGTGGGGGGGTCGGGGCTACGACATATTTTTTATTTTAAACATGTACAAGTTACAGCGAGCAGGGTGGGCCGTACCACTACCATTTCTAAACATACTACTTATTAACTGAGAACCAATGTCAATAATATCAACAATCTGTCAATTGCATAGTAATCATGTATTCAAGCTATTCAAAATTGATAGAATCATGATTTGTTTTTTAACATAAATGTGAAAAAAAAATTGAAATCTTTTTTTTTTTTTTAAAGCAATAATTTCGCGGACCCCCTGCAGTACCTCCGCGGACCCCCTAGGGGTCGCGGACCCCCTGTTGAAGACCCCTAAAGGGCTATGTTTTACTCACCTGTGTTCTCGCTGTGGATGACCGCCACATCATCGGTGGCGTCATCATCTCGCTCGGCGCCGTCGTTATTAAGCGGCGACGGCTTCTTCTTCTTGTCTCCGAGTATGACGTCCAGCAGCTCGTAAAACTGATAACCGTCGATTCGTCCCGGCGCTGCTGCCCCTCTCTTGTTGCCGTCTTTTATCTTTCTATACGTGTTCTTCAGATCCTCGACTTTCCTCTGGCACTGCTGCCAGGACCTGGTGAAGCCCTGTTCCGCCATGCCACGAGATATGTCTTCATACAGCGCCCTCTTCAGGTGGTTCTTCCTGCATATAGGCCAGTCACAATTATTACATGATCATCTAATGGTGATTATTTTTGTCATAATCGTTGAAAGATTTTCATATTTTTTTCCACTTATGGGCAGTCTCCATATTTTCAAACAAGGTATTACTATTCACAGTAGCGTAAAGTAACTAAAGCCCCTTTTCGACTGTAGCTTTAGCACCACACCACACCGCACCACATAAAAATAATTAAAATATCTACATTTTCCATTACACAAAAGTACCCCTATCGGTAAGAAACAAATTGACCCTTTTAACTGTGATTATAATACAATATAAATTTGTATTACAACTATCCTAAATTATAATACACCATAATGGATTATAACCGTGATTATAATGTAAAGTATTAGTGTATTACTATGATAATTATAATACATTATAATAGATTATGATAGTGGTTATTATAACACAATAGAATCTATTATCATGTATTACAAATATATCCAGACCTACTCTAGATTGGATACTTTTTAGTACCACGTTTAGTACCGCTTTCACACCACTCTACCCAGGTCCTTGTAGTGGAAAACCTGGCACAAGTGGGCGGTGTGGTGTGGAGTTGGGCCAGTGGAAAAGGGGCTTAAGTAGAGTTACTGTACTTAAAGGCCCGCTGACACGCCCCGAAATTATACTAGTATGATACAGTAGGTCACGTGGGCTCTCTGAAAACGGTCTAAAACAGTCTGAAACTCATGTCACAGTATCTGCCCCTCGCCCCCCAACAACAGCTGACCAGTACGCAGTCTAAGTACAGTCAATTAATTTGATTGGCTTCTAATTGCACATTCTCACAATGACATCATAAACATATTAACTCATATTTTAAGATTACCTTTTAAAGTGACAGTACCCCTTTAGGTGACAGTACCTAAGTACAACTGTGAGGTATGTATACTTTACTTGAGTATGTCCAATACTTTACTTCTACTTTTAAGTTTCAAAATGTACTTTTACACAATAGGCCTATTCTTGTTTTTTATCTGTATATTCCTACCGGTGTTTATTTGTCATGTAAAATGTCATAATAATGGTGACAGCCCTACCTGTATATTGCTATCAGAGTGTGCTGCACAGAGGGCTCCCCCCACAGCGCTAGGAGACTCTCCACCTCTCCGTCTCTCCACTTCTTGAAGCGGCCGACGCTGCTGCTGCTGCTGCTGCTCATCATGTCTGTTTCTGTGAAAATCTCTGGTTCCATGGAGCAGCTCATCTGAGACTGTTTGTTTTGTTTACCTTTTAACAACACCCCGTGTGCGATCCTCGCGCTCTGTGATGACGTCAGAGAGGCAGCAGTCGCGCTGCAAGTGACGCTTTGGGCAGGGAGTATCTATTCTGCATCTAGCTTGAGGCAAGACAAATTCAGACTAGTGAACATTTTTAACAAAAATCTTTGTTTCTGGGGGTCCCTGGAACAAACTATTTTGAGATGGGGGTCCGCGGCAAAATACAAGGACACCCAATTTGATATGTATTTGGCCGCGGACCCCCATCTCAAAATATTTTGTTCCAGGGACCCCCAGAAGCAAATAGCCTAGGGCAGGGGTGGGCAACTTTGATGATGGTGAGGGCCACTTCCACCTTCACTCCAGAGGACCACTATATTTCCACCTTCACTCCAGAGGGCCACGTTGCATATTGCTACATCCTACTTTGTCATTTTAGTATCTCATACAAAAGAAGCAAAAATAGCAGATCTACAAGCTCAAAACGCATCAAGCTGCGATGCGTTTTGAGCTTGTAGATCGGCTATTTTAGCTTCTTTTGAATTGGAATCTTGAATTATGTTTTGTTATTTTCTAATTGGAATCCTGAAATGTAACATTTTGATTTAATTTCAAACACATTTAGTTATACTCATGTTAACTTTATGAACCTAAATACAAATATGTTGGACATAAAAGGAAGACATTTTAATACTACTATACCAGTCATTAAGCTACTAATATAGACTGACGGAATTAAAGCAGGTCATATTTGGAATTGTAACAGCTGAAATGAATAATATATCAGTATTCCGGTATTAACCTGCATTAAGTGAAGGTGGGGGCCGCATGTGGCCCCCGGGCCGCCAGTTGCCCATGTATGGCCTAGGGTTTCGCCCAGGTGGGCGGGGTTTTGAGGTTAGGTTTAGGCTAAAAAGGAACTTCTGGGAACTCAGATTAGGTTTAGGCATGCATAACATAAGATGAGTCCTTCATTTATGACACTTTACAACACATTTAAAACTAAATACTGTCCTTATAATTTACAGTCATTGCTTTATGCTGTGATTGTTAATAGGCTAATATTTACATGAATCTGTTCGTTTCATTTCTGTTTAAATTAGGGTATAATATTCAATACATTGAAATTATATTCTGTATTTACTTTGCATATTTCTTATGTTTTCCCTTATGTTTTACTAATTTTATTTTCCATTCCATCTCCCTTTGAGAACAGTGAGAAAGCACTCATGCGTTCGCTTAATCAAGAGAATATCTACTTTGTTATTGACTTTTCCCTGTCCCAGCAACACACTCTCGCTGGATCTCTATAGCGCCAGTAAGACTCGGGAGATAAAGGACTGTCATGTTGCATACACAAACTTTAGAAGGCAATGGTAGCCAATCAGGAGGGAATATGGGAAATGGGACAGATCCATGTTGATGACATGACTGTTGAGATACTGTGTACCGCTTTGCGTGATTTTAGGCCAAAATCTGTGTGTTTTGCAAGAATCGGCCTCATGGTGGCGCTAGAAGAGGGCCATATGAGAAATCGGACTGGAGGTTGTGATTTGCCATCCAAGGAGTGTGTGTGTGTGTGTGTGCGTGTGTGCGTGCGTGCGTGCGTGCGTGCGTGCGTGCGTGCGTGCGTGCGTGCGTGTGTGTGTGTGTGCAACGTTGGCATCGATAGGGCCAACAACAGTGGCAGAGATAAGGGTAGTGTGACATGACGGACAGACGGACGGAAGGACAGCCGGTGGAGCTTTTCATAGTAACTTGCAAACTGACGGTCGCAACCAGTAAACACAGGACGTGGGCGAGCTTTCTGTCAGACGCCTGCAACCACTGAAGCCCGGATCATATGGGTCCGCGGTGGAAGGCTTTACACCGCGGTGTAGTCTTTTCGAGTCTTTTTGAGTCATGAAACTGATTGGTCGACCTGAACCGGTCTAGGCGGGGTAAAGGACTTCACCGTGGGCCGTGAATATGATGGCCTGCACTTATTTTCTGACTTGAGGTGGAAAGCTTTCCACCGTAGACTCTGATCCGGGCTTTAGGAGACCATTTGCCTCTATCTATAGTGGCTCCAATTGAGAACATGCACATGATGTATGCTATATTAAAAATCTTTGCTTTCAGTAAATTTGCTGCTTTCTTCCCTCACAGCAACCCCAGAACAACAGAAAATGAATGGCTTGGCCATGGCAACAGATTTGTTAATGTACAGAAAGAATCTGTAGACTATATTTAGGTGTAACATATATGTTGTTCGTGGTGATGTGAGGTTTATTCAGTTCAACACTGATAAATAAAAACATAAATGGACAGTGCCACACCATTGGCTTCTACAGACCGTAAATGAAGGGCGCCATGTTTCTTAGAAATTAACACGGAAATGAATCAAATGAATGCTATTGGCTGGAGGGCGGGTCTTCACTCTGTGGAAGTTGGAACCAGTAAAAATCCTAGAAACAGAGACTACTTTATCATAATTGTTTTACTTTAAGACTTGCGAATGAAAACAAAGTGTTAATGAAAAGTTCGCCAAATCCTCATAGACTTAGTAATAGTGACATCTATTGGGCCATTAACAGGAACAGCAAATTCACCTAGAACCCTGTGGTGCAAGGGTTCCCCAATAGGCGGCCCGCGGGCCATTTGCGGCCCGCGGGGGGCTACTCTCTGGCCCCCACCAACCCCAGTAATAATGGTGGTATAAGAGCAGCAACAACACTAGTATATCATCATTGTTGGGTGGAAACCTTGTATCTCCAAATTTGTACGTTCTTTCTCAAAGTAAAGCCCTGCTTCATCATACAAGGCCGTCGCACAAAAGTAGTGAAAACAGCAGATCTACAAGCACACAACGCCTCGCACCGCGAGGCGTTGTGTGCTTGTAGATCTGCTGTTTTCACTACTTTAAATGATTTTTAAAATGATAAATGCAAAATGAACGGTTATGGACATACAAGATTTTAATCCGACAACGACGATGTCTGAACTGTCGCTGGAGTAGGGGAAACGCCACTGTCGCCCCCCTGCAATGCTGTGGCCCTCGGCTTGGCACCCTATAGACATAATTCGGCCCTTGGGTAAAACTAATCGGGGAACCCTGCTGTAGTGGCTTCTTTTACAGCGAACGAAACTTGCCCCTTGTTTCATGGTCCAGTTTTATACACATGAAATCACTCTGGTTGAAGGCACACACTCACTGTTTATTTTACACATACAGGATATGATGGTTGAAGAAGACCAAACATTCAGCATCATTTGCAACGGCTGAACATGTATCTATAGTGCTGTGTGCGTGCATGCATGCACGTGTGCATGTAAGTGCGCGTGCAGTCATGTCTGCAGCATGAGTGCTTGGAGCTGGGTGACTAATCTGGCAGCCGGTTGGCTGATGGGGTAGTGATGTAACAACCTCTCCTTGAGACACGCCCCCTTCACATAGTACCTGAAAAACATCGAGAAAGAAGATGAAGGGACACTTGATTGTCCGTTATATCGGCCTTCTGTTTCACACACCATTATAATGTTCTTATTTTGATCATAACACCCAATTACTGAACGTCAAGTCTCAAACTCAAGTGTACAAATGGAACCAAATGGACTCGTAAGGGTCCATTAATTTGGTTCCATTCTACAAGTTCCTTCTAAATCAGTGATTCTCAAACCTTTTCATGCCAAGGCAAGGACCCCCAAAATGATATGGTATTTTATTTAATCTTTCACGATTTTGTAACCCATTTTCCACTCAGTGCCAATTGCCTAAGCTGTAATCCTGGGCTCTGCTCTCCCTCTGCCAACCTGGGGAGAGCCCCGAACTGAGCTCATGCTTCCTTCAGTGCATGAGGAGTGAGTAGGCCGCTTCTTACGGTATGTAAGCTTAGATCGGCTATTTTCAGCACTAACCTGAACTCCTCCCTGAAGCTCTTCTTCAGGTGTTCGGCCAGTGGTCCTCCATGCTGAAGACAGACCACCAGGACCCTGCAGCGCTGGAACAGCAGCACAGCCTGCGCCGGGCTCAGCGGGGGCGCCCCCTGGTGGTCACCGTCAGACCACACCCTGACCACCTGCCGGGCCTGGTAGTCCAGGAAACTATGCTGGAGATGGAGTGGGGGGGATAGAGAGAGAGAGATGGAGAGAGGGGGAGATGGATAAAGAGAGAGGAAGATGGAGAGAGATTGGGATGAAGAGAGGGGGGCGGGGGAGGTATAGTCGGTCAGTGGTTCTCAAACATTTTCATGTCAAGGACCTCCAAACGTATGTATTCATTTTGCCACAGATCCTCATCTGAAAAGCTTTCCATGGGAGCCCCATGAGATAAGATCTGTCAACATTTTGCTAGGGATCCCCTGGAACTACGTACTGTACATCCCAAGGACCCCTTGTTCTAGTTTATACATGGGCAACTGGCGGCTCGGGGGCCACATGCGGCCCCATACCCATTCACTTAACACTGTAGGTTAATATGGGAATACTGATATAGTATTGATTTCAGCTGTTACAATTCATGGTTTCCGCCATCGGTGTATGAATGTATGTGTGAATGGGTGAATGTAATGCACAATCTATGTAAAGCGCCTTGGATAAAGGCACCATTTACAGTACACGCACGCACGCACGCACGCACGCACGCACGCACACAGACAGGAGTTACCAGGTGTGGATGAGGTTGTAGAACTCGGAGGATCCAACCCACAGTCAGGAAGTTCTCCACCGAGGAACACCTACTGACCTGATGAACACGCACCCGCACACCCGCACACACACCCGCACACACACACACACACACACACACACACACACACACACACACACACACACACACACACACACACACACACACACACACACACACACACACCATCAGTTGTATTGTCACATCACAAATGTTTACGGGTGTTAATAAATGGGTGAAATTATTTTGTTCTGAAAACTCCATCATTTGTAGTATTCAGTGTGTGTGTGTGTGTGTGTGTGCGTGCGTGCGTGCGTGCGTGCGTGCGTGCGTGCGTGCGTAGTACCTCACCTCCTGGCCTAAGAGCACCAACTCAAATAACAGAGAACAAGCAGCATCCTGATACTGAGAGAGAGAGAGAGAGAGAGAGAGAGAGAGAGAGAGAGAGAAAGGCGTTTGAATGGCACATAACATACATTACAATAAATACTGGTCAACAGTAGTTTAAGTAGTGTACATGAACCATAGCATTCCCTGTCACAGTAGCAAACATCCGGCGAAATGGTCAAAGATTGACTATTTTTGCCGGATGTCTGTAGAACGGTTATTTTCCGTCAAAGATATTTGGTGTAGAGGTGGGGAAAAAAGGAATATAGCGAGTGATAGGAACTAGTATTACTCGCTGTGATTTGCTAGTGTTTTTATGGATGTAATGCTGTTGCTGGTTGATGTTTAATTGGGAAACACTTTGGGTCAATGACTGTTGTTTTTAAATGTGTTGTATGAATGAAGATGATGTCTAAACTCGGAGTGGACAGAGAGACAGACAGACAGACAGACAGACAGACAGACAGACAGACAGACAGACAGACAGACAGCTGTCTCACCTCAGCGCTCAGAGTAGAGTTGTGGCAGCAGTGAGGATCACAGACCAACGCTAGCAGCATTCTGCTGGTCAGACCACCGCTGTAAAAAATAACAGTAATTCATTTAACTTATAAAATATGTGTTCTTTACACAGGGGCCCACCAGCATGCATTGGAGGTTGTGGGTTCCAATCCACCGTGGTGCATCCGGCTTTGTCGGGCGCCTATGCGAACACAATCGATCCGTGTTCGGGGAGGGAAGCCAGGCGGGGAGGAGAGTGATAATTATCACAGCACATACTCCTACGGGCAGGGGGGGAGGCCCTACGTCCTCCCGGTGGGGGCTCCTCACTAGCAGTTGAGTCAGTATATTATAGGATATAACAGCACTGACAACTGCTGTTGTGTGAAATGTGCGTATTAACTCATTTACTGCTATTGATGTTGTTTTCTGCCACGATGTCCTCAGTGTTGGGAAAGTTCACTTTAAAAACGAACTAGTTCAAGTTCAAGTTCATTTCATAGTTTCATAGTTCATAATTCTATATTTTGAACTAAAGTTCATGGTTCCCCAAAATGAACTAACTTAGTTCTTTTTCGTTCTTTTTTTAACCATAATTTTTTTTATACTTTTGGCTATTCAAAAAAAAAAAAAAAAAAATATATATATATATATATATATATATATATATATATATATATATATATATATATATATATAATATAAATGTTTAGACGTTGCAGCATGCTATTATTTGTCAAAATTATTGACACAGCCCATATAGAACCACACACAGGAATAATTTCATCCAACTTAACATTGAGGTGCCCACAATATGTATGTGCCCACTGCCCAGTGCCCAGTCTTCCTGCACCCTTATTGTGAAGGGCTGAAGGCAGAAGTTTCTAAACCTGGCGCACAGCATGTTTCCGCGTTGGTTAAAATAGCTGATCTACAAGCTCACGTTGTCTCGTGGATGCGACGAGTTGTGAGCTTGCAGATCAGCTATTTTTGCCGTGCAACACACATACGACAAAGTATAGTCAGGCTTGCGAGACCTAACGAGGAGGAGATTCACAGTGCAGCTGCAGAGTGCAGACAGCACCGCATATCAACATTCACGAGGAGCTGCGTGCAGTGCGTACTATTGGAGCATGTGAATGAAAAGAGAGAGGAGAACGCCAACGAACGCCGTTCACGGGCGTCAGAATGACCGCGTTCGACAATATCGTTCATCAAGCGAAAACAATTACGTTCAGTTCACGTTCGCCAAAAATATGAACGTGTTCATGAACGATCGTTCTTTGAACGCGTTCGGGTACAACACTGGATGTCCTCTGTAATATTCCATGCGACCATGTCTGCACTACAGCTACTAAGTATTGCGTTGGAGTTGCATCCCCAATGCAAGTGTTGTCCCACCCCGTTTCCGGTTCACATGCATCCGTATCCGGTCCCAAATGGAAGTACTGTCACTAGAGTGTTAAAAAACAGTGGATGGGTGATCATACTTTTTATTGTTTTATAGCGATTACAGCATATTAAATTCTCAGGTTCCTTGGGCCTGGCGGAGAGAGACAGCAGCATTTTTTCGGGTTCCTCGGTTGTGGCAGTAATGTGTTAACTTCATTGGGGAGGAAAAAAAGGGGGAAAGGGGGAAAAACAAATATAATAAAACAAATAAGATTATGAAGAACAAAAGGGCTGCTCTGTTGGACTGAAGGGAAGGGGAAAAAACAGTCTAAAGACAGAAAGAGCGACAGAACAACAGACAGGCAGACTCACTTCTCTCCGGTCAGCATGGTGTGTCTACTTGGTTCCACCTCTGTTTCTCTGAACATGAGAGCCAGAGTCTGAACCACCACAGTGCACAATCTGTAACACACACGCATGCACGCACACACGCACGCACGCACATGCGCACACACACACACACACACACACACACACACACACACACACACACACACACACACACACACACACACACACACACACACACACACACACACACACACACACACACACACACAATCTGTAGGTTAAATATGACGTTAACAATGACGTTACTACTGTATTATTATTACATTAGAATGCTTACAGTATATAGCATGATGGAGGACCTGACGGTGGAAGAGATATTTTGATATCAAATCCACTATTCTGTCATGCCTACATATGTAGAGTCCCCTGTATACAGTACATGGCACCCATTTAAGATGTTGGACATGGTTTCAGCTATCTGTTTGTGACCAATATGTATACAGTGAGGAGGAATGATTGTCTGGAAACCAGATGGAGAGATTACGTTTAAATAGTAAAATCTGCAACCTCGCCTTCAGAGTAAAGACAACAATGCACTATGGTAAATTATTTTTGAGCGGTGGTAAACTGCTCCTAAGAGTGGCTGTGCGTGTGTCTGTAGCCACTTTTCCTCAAAGTTTTGCCATAGCAATGTGTTTTCCTCAGCGTTTTGCCATAGCAATATGTGTGTGTGTAGCCATATTACATCACCAATTACATCCTAGACCTATATCCTAGTCTTTTTCCTCAGCATTTTGCCATAGCAATGTGTGTGTGTAGCCTGTATTACATCACCAATTACCAATTGAAGACGTTATGCAAGCACGACCACCGCTCACTTCACATTGGGTGTGATTTTTTAACAGAGTGAGATACAGAATGGTCCACAGCAGGGAGACATGCATTCTTCCCTAGCAGTCCAATGTTGCAGCTACCTTTGCTGTTGTGCCCATAGGAGGCGACCTGGCATTAGTCAGTGGAAGTTGCTGTTCTTTTCCACACATAGTCATAGTTGCTCTGACAGAGATACTGGGATCAGATATAAAGTCCTCCGAGACAGCCATCACCTCAGAGTTAGACCCTACTGGGTTCAGAGTTAGACTTTACACACTATACTGGGTTCAGAGTTAGACCGTACCCACTATACTGGGTTCAGAGTTAGACCTTACCCACTATACTGGGTTCAGAGTTAGACCCTACCCACTATAGTGGGTTCAGAGTTAGACCCTATACCACTATACTGGGTTCAGAGTTAGACCATACCCACTATACTGGGTTCAGAGTTAGACCCTATCCACTATACTGGGTTCAGAGTTAGACCTTACCCACTATACTGGGTTCAGAGTTAGACCCTACCCACTATACTGGGTTCAGAGTTAGACCCTACCCACTATACTGGGTTCAGAGTTAGACCCTACCCACTATACTGGGTTCAGAGTTAGACCCTACCCACTGCCCACTATACTGGGTTCAGAGTTAGACCTTACCCACTATAGTAAGGTCAGACCCTAGTACTACCCACTCCAAGGTAACTTCAGACCAGCAGCACAGATGGTTTAACACACACACTTACAGTAGCTGATCTTCAGTGTTGACACATTTAGGACTGTCGTCTGTACAGCTGTGGAGAGCGCCCTCTAGTGTCTGGACCAGGAACACACACAGGTCACTGGACTGGGAAGAACAACAACAGAGAAGTGAATTAAATATATATATAAAAAATAAAGAACTAGCCAAATAGTGGTGGCACAACCACTGGCATCACTAGGAATGCGGGTCCCTGATTGCCTGTTAATGATGACTTTGACAGAAATGCTGGTCCCTGATTGGGCTACCTACCTACCTACCTACCTACCTACCTACCTACCTACCTACCCACCCACCCACCCACCTACCTACCTACCTACCTACCTACCCACCCACCCACCTACCTACCTACCTACCTACCTACCTACCCACCCACCTACCCACCTACCTACCTACCTACCTACCTACACAGCCGAATGCAGTACTTGCGTGCTCTGCTGGCGCAAGTAAATACAGAGAGAGAGAGAGAGAGAGAGTGCGTGTTCGCACGCGTATGTTCGTTAGTGGTGGGTCGTTCATGATCGATTAGTTCAAAAGAACTGTTTACTTGCCGTGAACAGAAACAAAATCGTTCACTTCCTGAAGCTGTTACGTGCACGCTTTCTTCCATTTCCCCCGTCCCCTACCCCCATACACAGGACAGGTGGGCGGGCTGTACGCGCAAGTAATAATACCGCTCCCATGACGGTGTTTTTTTACTAGACACCACTGAACGGTGAAAGTGAACAAATCATTTGGACATATCGTTGCTGAGTGTGAACATGAACGAAAACAGCGTTCTTAGGGCAGCAGTGTGTGTGTGTGTGTGCGTGCTTTAACCCTCCAGAACAGCGTCAGGTCTCTCAGGGCAGCAGTGTGCAGCTCCTGCAGCAGCAGAAACACACTCTCCACACTGTTGTTCTCCTGAAGCAGCTCTCCTCTCAGCTGACTGAACAGATGGCAGGTCCTCTCCCAGCTACACACACACACACACACACACACACACACACACACACACACACACACACACACACACACACACACACACAGTAAATGGTGCATTTATATAGCGCTTTTTATCCAAGGCGCTTTACAGAGATTGTGCATTACATTCACGCATTCACCCATTCACACACACACGTTCATACACAGATGGCAGAGGAAACCATGCAAGGCACCAACCTGCTCACCGGGAGCAACTAGGGGTTCAGGGTCTTGCTCAAGGACTCTTCCACACTAACTCTGGGGGAGCCCGGGATCGAATTGGGAACCCTTTTATTTGGGAACACTCTGTGTTCTAAGATGGCAACTCTACCCCTGAGCCACTGCCGCCCAGGAGGTTGTTAGCATGATGCTAGGAGGTTGTTACCTTATGTTAGGAGGCTGTTTGTGTGAAGAGGAGCTGGATGCAATGTTGCATGTTCTCCTGTAGAGGGGGTCTAACATCAGAGTGGCTCGCTGGAGAGAGAGAGAGAGATGTCCACACACGCACGCACGCACGCACGCACGCACACGCACACACACACACACACACACACACACACACACACACACACACACACACACACACACACACACACACTTTTATTACCATCTGTAATAATTTACAAGCTCTCAACATGCCGCTTGGCATCACGTAGAGATCTTGTAGATCCACTGTTTTTGCTATTTTAAGAAAAGGAGCTATGTTAACTTATTTTCTTTTTTCTCCGCATATCTTTGTGAAGTTCCTCCTCTGAGGCCACTCGCTATGATGTAGCTGCTCCACGAGCTCTGGAGGTGGAGGTAGATGTGGGAGGTCTTGGAGACAGAGTAGAGATGAAGCTCCGCCTCCCTGGTTAGCTCCGCCTCCACTTCTCCGTCCCCCTGTCCCTTCTTCTCTTCTTGTCCTCCGCTGACCTTGGGTCTCTTCAGCAGACTGGCCAGAGCAGAGCCTCTCCTCCTAGAGAGCTGATTGGACATCAGATAAAGGACAGAAACATGGATTAAAAAAAAAAAAAAAAAACGTTAACTAAAGGACAGACGGTAAACATGGATTAGAAAAACTAGCCCAATGAAAGTTTTTAGTGCAAAACAAATGCTTGCAATGGATTCAGAATCATGACAAACCCCTAGACCCCTCACATCCTACTTAAAGCAGATGGGAGCCCAACTTGATATGGATAATTCTATGGGTAAACTTCAAAATAAAGTTTGGTACCCAAGGCTAAAATCCATTGTTAGGTCCTAAAGAAGCCTAAAAAAAAGTTTGGCGCTTTTATCCACTTCGTTTCGATAATTTTGTTAAGCCAACCCACTATAAAGTGTGCCTGGCAGGAAACAAACAAGCCCAAAGTGGCTTATAATAAGCAGACATGGCAACACACTGACCTGCACCAGGCCGGGCACCTTGGGATGGTGTTTTTTACTGGTGTTTCAGTCCGAGTGTGGGGAAAGGGTGCGTTCGGAAATGCGCACCGGACTGCGCGGGCGTTTATCGTGGGCTTGCCCAGGCCTTACGGCCTGGGCATAAATATAACGATTGCATTCACCACGGCTTCGTAACTCGCGCGGCCGGCCCTTGCAATGTCGTGGACAATAAAACGAGCGCACCCTTTCATACACTCTGACTGAATCACCAGTAAAAAACACTCTCTCCGGGCACCTTGCTGCTCCAGTGGGGGAGGGGCCGGGGGGAGGAGGAGGGGGAGGGCAGTAGCAGGAGGGGGGGGGGGACAGGAGGCCGAGCGCAGCATCCTCTGCATGGTGGCCATGCGCTGCACTTCTCCTTCACCTTCATCATCATCTTCATCATCTTCGTCATCATCCTCTTCTTCTCGCTGGCCTCTGATACAATCAGAGAGAGAGAGAGAGAGAGAGAGAGAGAGAGAGAGAGAGAGAGAGAGGTGGATGTAAAGTATAGTCACAACATGCTTTACAGGTAAAAAGAAAATATTTATTTAAACATCAATCCCCAGATTCCCCACTGTACCACCGATGTCTCGAATATGTTTATGATTTAATGTTTCCATAAAACAGTCTTAGGCTACAGTGCAACAGCACTTGTAATGCAAACGAAACAAAAAAAAAACGTTCCACGTTATGTCACAAGAGGGCAGTGTTAGCTAAGAGTTTCATTTGAACCTTTTTTCCTTTTGACAGTAAGAGCAATAACTCAAGAGTATTGCTGACCTTGTTGGCAATAAAATAATTAGCCCTATTCACGACCCGCCCACTCAGCATCCCCCGGGTGCTGAAGTCACGTTTTGAAGGGGAAAATCCTACTATAAGCCTATAGAGTTAACACAGAAATCGCAAATGTAATGCAATTTTCGAATAGTAAAGTATAAAATACGGTTAGCATGATCAAGAACACATGATAGTAAAAGGCACAAAGCATTATAATTTACTTTACCGTTCGAAATAATGATGTGTTGGCTTTAAGTCCAGCTATTTCTGTTATAGTTTCCCCTTCTAAAATGATGTCAGCACCCGGGGGATGCTGAGAAATTTTCTGGGTGGGCGGGTCGTGAATAGGGCTAATAACAGCATCAAAATATGGCCCTTAGGGCGTCTTACTGGTAATATGATACATGTACAGTAGGTGTGTATAAAATACAGGGGCGTAGCCACGGGTGGGCCTGACTAGGCCTAGGCCCACCCATTTCGTTTTTTTTATAATATATTAAGTTATGTATTAAGTATTTTGATAATAGTCACATCCTTACAACAACAAAAATAACAACATCATCATGTGGACGCTAGTGATATTATATATAATATATAATGTGCACCAAGCGTCCTTCCCTGCTCGCAGCCAAGCATGTCTAGAGGGTCACCAGCCTATTCGCCTATAACCTATTCGCCTTGATGGATGTGGTCTTTTCGCGTGGCACTTTCCAGGCCTGTCTGGTCGATTCACCACAGTTGAAAAGCCATTTCGCCTACCCTCAGTCCCTCAGAATGTCCATGTTTGCCTCACCTGTCTGCTGTCGGTGACCATTACACTATCCTATGACTCCATAGAAATCAAATTAATACAGATTAGAGCTATTGGAATCAGATGCCGCTCTCTCTCTCTCTCTCTCTCTCTCTCTCTCTCTCTGGCACAGAGCAGAGGAGAGCGCACCAGAACCAGACACAGAAAGTTTATGCTTGCGGGGGGATCTGCACGCCTCCCACCAGAACAATTTTGCTGGATATCCCATATATTTTACAAACCTTCTTCACCATAAAGCAGCAGTAGTAGGATATCTTCCAAATCAAATGTTATGATGTATATCAGGAGGAAATCATGACTCATGACCTTGCGCAGCAGTGCACGTATCAATTAATTAATTATTTTGACACTGATTCCAAAGCTCTAATCTGTATGTCTAGGCTTTTAATATATTTTATTAAAATATATTAAAAACTTTTCACAAAATGTAGGTGTCTATAAATAATACTGAGTATGAGAGCTGAAGGAATAAGTGTACTACTTAATAAAGAGATACTCCACTTTAAAACTGTTCCGTGGAGATTTAACTTAATTTTGTTTCACCCCAGTCTTTTTTTTTAAGTGGCTTCTCGCTTGGTTCAATATTTAAATATTTCATATTCCCTTTTATCAGTCAATGCCCCTCTCCAATATAAACTAGTTTATTCTTTTATACACAAATAAAATAGTTCAATCAGGGGTCATCGCTATGCTGGCTTGTGGTGGAAAATGTCAAAATTCATACAAAATGAGCGAACAATAATATTGAAACACTTAACAAGAGGCCAGTAACTCTGAGTGTACAAATTGGTCCATTTGGTTCCATTTGTACCCTCTCAGAGTTATGGTGCTCCTTACAAATAAAACATATGAGAACCACTAGTACTAGTGGACTCCTAATATGCCATAGTGTCGTAGTAAATCAGTGTCATTCATATTCTGAAGAAAACCTGTAGACTTGACATTCAGTAATTGGGACGTTTGATCAAAATAAGAACATTGTAATAGTGTTTAAAGGACAACTTAAGTTTTTTACAACAAGGGTTCATATTTTGGATCGTCATAATAGAGAAAAGAAAAGATGAGTGTTAAAATGTTTTCATTACTTCTTTCTATCGTTTTAGTGATTTTAACAATTTTGATTTGTGGCTAAATATGTACTTTTAGACACAATAAGTCCATTCCCAAGATGCACCGAAATCTTTCATGGGCAGATGTGACTTATGGGGGCTGGTGTAAATAGTAACAAAGAAATTGTCAGCTTATTGTGTCTACAAAGACATATTTAGCAACTTGTACGCATGCCCCAACCACTGAAATCTAAATACTAAAATCGCTAAAACAATAGAAAGCAGTAAATGAAAACATTTTAACACTCATCTTTTCTTTTCTATAATGACTAAGGGGCAGTGCTCCTTTTATAGTGGAGTGCACTTTAAAGGGATGTGTCAAAGCCTGATTTTTTTAACCTCTCATTTAAAATGATTTGAGCGATGGGGAACTACGGAAGCCATCAAGCGGATGGTCCAGAGCATCTGTTGCATGGTGGACAGCGTTAGAGCCAGTGGCGGCTCCAGGAAAAAAATAACAAGGGGGCCTTACATTTTCCAAAGAAGGGCACTTTATTTTTCAACACACCCTTATATAGCAAGCCGATTTTTTGCTGCTTTTTGAGCCAAGCTAGTAATGTCCATCACAAGTTTTCCTCACTGATAAGATTTTAATTTCCGTGCTGCATGCACAACAACATAAGAATAGACATCAAAACAAAACCAACTCGGTGCAGTGACAGTAAAGGCTACCTTTTATGTAAGCAATTTACCCCGAGTGAGAGGACATTATGCTCTGATAATGTCCTGTGTGAGGGGGTGATCGGACGAGGCGAAGCCGAGTCCGATAACACCGAGTGGTAAATAGCTTTTCTACCACTTTTTTCCGTATACATGAAAGAAAACACATAGTTGTAACTTGCAAGGATATTAAGTTACAATCATTATTGCCTATAAAACTTCCGCGACGACAGCAAATAGTTCCACAAACAACATCTTCTACTCACCACCAGATGACGCCAACTCCATGCAGAGAAAGATGTCTAGCATACAGCTAAGCTAACGTCAGTTAGAAGGACCGTTCCGGCCGTAAATAGAGGCTGTTCGCTTCCAGAAAGGCATAGGTTCAGAGAAAAGGGGCTTTAAAGTTGGCGGATTGCATTGGATCCAAATAAATCGGCGACGTCGTACGCACGTTAGTAAACATAGGACCGCTACGACCGTCATATGTTGGTTGGGGGAGAGGTGTTCCGACTACCTCCTGAAGTCCCCGGATGTACACTGAGGCGCATTGATCTCGTCCTCACACAACTGCGGCGGTTGTTCTGCCATAACCTCCGGAATTTAGCCAATCAGAATCCAGTATTTGAACATGTGACTAGAAAAAGTGGTAGAATACTGCATTTTCATTAAACTAGTAATTACTTTGAAAAAATATATGTATTTATAATAATCACAATGAACATAAAAAGAACATATATAATTAACACCTGCAAAACATCTTAAAATAATAGTGGGGTATGGCACAAAGTCTAATCTGGGTGGGCATTGCCCCCCAGTGCCCCCCTTGTGGAGCCGCCTATGGTAAGAGCCTCTGACCATGTGCTTGGCGCACTGCTAAAAGACTCCACAGATTAAAGACGAGTTACTTCAAAGACCAGAGGAGGCTGCTGGGTCAATGCTGACATTACTAGCAGTGAGAAGTGATTTCGTGAAGATGAAGAAAACAGAGAGGCAGAGCCTGTAGCCAGCACCTCATCTCAACACATGAAAACACCTGCTGAAGTAGAGGACAGTGGAACATCACAACCAACAAGTGTTCACCATGTGTACACTCTGCCAGTTTTTATATGTTTTGAATCTGGCACTGAAGACGGTGATGATGAAAGCAGCGAGGCAGAGCCTGTAGCCAGCACCTCAACTGAAGGTGCCGGTGTTGAAGGTCCAGGGGGAGGACCTCTCTGGACTGTGTGGGGACACTATTGTTTCTTTTTTTTGTTTTAAACGACGACACGACTTCAAACAAACATGGATACGTTGTTACTGATTCTGGGACTGGCGTTTGTTCTTTCGCCAAACGGAAGCGTCTCCGGACAAATACCGACAGGGAGTTGCACGTTTGGCGAGGGCTTCTCCCAGTGTGATTACCAGCAGGACCCCTATGATGACTTTGACCAGACGCACATCAGCACCCACGAGGTGCCATACATCTCCCCCACACTTGCCACAAGGTCAAGGGGACCCACCATGTGCGTCAAGGGACCCCCATGGTTCAGGAGCTGAGGCACTTGCTGCAGACCAGGGCCCAACGGGGGGGGGGGGGGTGGGGCTTGGATGCAACTTGGCAGTCTTATCAGTATGAAATCGCCCTGGAAGAGCGGTTTCACGGGCAGCCCAGGTGCCCGCACGACCAGGACTATAGTGTGGCACTGGGCTGCTCCAGTGTCCATTGGAACAGCTACACCACCACCAGGGCAAACGGGTTCCTCGCCCTTGCCCCCTGGTCTGCAGCAAGTGCCGGCGGCAAAGAGGGCTCCCCCCCCCCCCGGTGGGGCGATGGGGCACTAGTACTACGGGTGCCATCAAGCGCAAGGTCCAGAGTTTTGGTATGACACATGCAAAACATATTGGTTAACTGAAATAACCTTCAGTATTATTACATATTCCTCCTTCTCCTGTTGAAAATGAATAATGCTTTGTTGTGTGTGTCTTTGTGTGTCCTCCCGGGCTTTATGTGATAAGCTGGTGTACAAGTGCAACCCCTATAATTGGTGAATGGACTAAAGTCGCTCCTATTCAAAGAATAGTCCTGTTGACTTTTTTTGTCAACAATACAGTTTGAGCAATAATGTCAATGTTCTGCATATACAAGTATTATTAAAAACGTGTTCTTCTGATTAAGTGATCTACTGCACAATGTTATTGTTGTGGTCAACACAAAGGAAAAGCTACGAACTGCGCTACTTCCAGATAAACCAGGACCAAGAGGAGGAAGAAGATGAGGATCAATCGCATGGTCCAGAGGGGGTCCTCCCTATGTTCTCCAGGTTCTATGTTCCCCACTTCCCCCACAAAAAGGTTCTTGTTCCCCACCCACCCTCCCACAAAAAGGTTCTATGTTCCCCGCTCAACCCCAAAAAAGGATCCACTGCATCCATCTGGGCACTAAGAACATGTGGGCAATCCTAATTTAGGTGCCCAGTTGCCCAGATGTCTCCACCCTTAAGTGCCCACTCGTCTAGGTGCCCACTCGTCCAAATGCCCAGTCATAACAAAAGTATGGTGTCCAGATGTCCCTAGTGTCCCCTGTCCAACTAGTATTCATAATTTCTCCCCATTATTGTGTGTTTTGAGTTATTAATAATTAGATTTGTTTCCTGCATTTTTAAGTTGAGCGGGGAACATAGAACCTTTTTTTGTGGGGATAAATGGGGAACATAGAACCTGGGGAACATAGGACCTGGGGAACATAGGTACGGTCCCGTCCAGAGGATCTGGCACCTGGTGGACAGCGTTAGAGCCTCTGACCATGTGCTTTGGTGGCGTACTGGGTCCAAGGGTGCGCCTTTGGGCGGGCGCTCAACATTGTCGGGGAAGCCGCTGCGTGATCCATCCCGCATTTTGGTGGCTGCCCTGGAGGAGTTCAACCTTGTGTGGTTCCCCAATGCTAAAGTATCGAGGCAACCGCACGAGGTATGACGCCTACTGGGACTTCCCTGACATGGTCGTGATTCACAGGGTGGGGGACAGCCCCTGTAATAGACACAGGGGCCAGTGGTAACCTGGACCACCAGGGTCCACAACAACCTGGTGGAAAAGAGGATCCTATATCCATCAACCTGAAATATCTGTACCTTAAAGAAGAACAATCTTCGTGACTGGCTCTGTGTTGTGGTCAACACAAAGGAAATCTACGAACTGCGCTACTTCCAGATAAACCAGGACCAAGAGGAGGAAGATGAGGATTAAGCTTACCGTAATCCTGTTTTTAGTTAAATGAATACATTGTTGACTGTAAATAGTTTGTGTGTTTCCTTGTAAATAGTTTATAAAATGAGCCTTGTGTAGTGTGTTGTCTTGTAAATATGTTCATAAAATGCAGTCTGCCTGTGGGGAATTAATTATAGATGGACACTATGATACTGATAAGAAGTGCACAAAGCAAAGAGAGGAGAAGTGTTGAAATCGATCCAAATGTATTTTATATTGTACTGCAACTGATGGGGGTTGGAGTTATTCCACAGCATTTACCAGATGCTTTGTCGCCTAATGGAGGCCATCTTTGAGATGCTTTGCCGTGTACACTGCGAGGGCCGGAAGATCGCTGGGGTCCGTGTCAAGCGGTGGGGACTGGTGATGACGGTCTACAAACTCATTCGGACAAACCAAGTGATAATGATCCATTCCAATGTTAAATCATGACTGGAAATGAAAACTTTAAGAGGGGTTTATTACTGCTATGCCATAGCAACATTGTATTTCTGTTTTAAGCATCACAATTCGAGAGGACCTGTGATGTCATTTAATTTTAGTTTTTTCTTAATTTGGACAATAAGGTACACAGGATGAGAGGCCTGCTCTTTCCTCCTGTTTAGAAAGTCAATGGGAGCCCAACTTGATATGGACAATTCTATGGGTAAACTTCAAAATAAAGTTTGGTACCCAAGGCTAAAATCCATCGTTAGGTCCTAAAGAAGCCTCAAAAAAAGCTTGGCGCTTTTATCCGCTTCGTTTCGATAATGTAAAAAAACAGGATTAAGCAACCACACTATGTGGGAAATGTGGCAGCCTCTTTTTGAGAGCCATGAAGACGAGTTGAGGACACGTTCAACCCTGCCCCCCACCCTTGAAGATGAAGATGACCCCCCCCCCCTCCCTCCAAATTAAATAGTTTTATTGTTTTATTGTTTGTATGTTTTTATCATTTTAATATAAATGTAAAAAAAAATCTGCTTCAAGTAGCATGTGAGGGGTCAAACTAGGGTTTTTTTCATGATTCTTAATCCATTGCAAGCATTTGTTTTGCACGAAAAACATTGTGGGCTAAAAACTGCACAAAACTGTGGTTTAGTGATGAGTCTTGACTTTTCAGTTTTGTGGGGGCCTTTTTTAGCCCAAGAAAAGCTGTACAGACATTTATGAGCACCAATGCCTTTATGTCATTGCATGCCAAACGCCAAATGCCGTGAGATCTCATTGGCTCATCAACTCTGGGGAAATAAAACTTTAAATCTTCTGTATCGTACTCTTCTTTAATCTCAACTTGACTCTTTATCTGTTGACTTTCAAACAGTATAACAGCAGCAATGCTCTCTGATGTTTCCCCTCTGAGTGCTCTGTTCAGAATGAACTGCCTCTCCCTCAGCTCTGCTAATTAACAGTGATCCTAAACCACCCTTGCTTATCTACAGATCAGAGAGGTCAGTTTGACATGGGTCAATCAAGGACAGAAATCCCCTCAGTACACAGTGAAACCAGTAAGACTCCCTAAATCGGGAGATAAGCGACCGTCAGGTCGCATACACAAACTTTGGAAGGCAATGGTAGCCAAAAAATGGGACAGATCCATGTTGATGACATGATTGTAGAGATACTGTGTAGGCCTACCGGTTTGCGTGATTTTAGGGCAAAATATGTAGGAGCAGTATCCAAAAATGTTTTTTTTTTTCAAAGATCGGCCTGATGGTGGCGCTAGATGGGACAAATGCATTTTGATGACATGACCGTAGAGCTACTGTGTACCGGTTTGCGTGATTTTAGGGCAAAATCTGTAGGAGCAGTGTCCAAAAATGTGCCTCATGGTGGCGCTAGAAAAGGGCCATGTGATAAATGAGGGGTTGTGGTTTGCCAGCCAAGGAGTGTGTGTGTGCAACGTTTGGCATGGATAGGGGCAACAGTGGTGGAGATAATATAGAGAAGTGTGACGCGACACGATGTGAAGTGACATGGACAATGGACCACAATGTTTAAGCTTATTCAATGAATTATAACTGTGCACTTCAATCCATTATATCTCCCCTTTAATTAGACCAATTGGTATTGTGCTTTATATCATCGGGCATTTGTGACTTGAGCCAACCAAATTTGCCAAAATGGCCTGTAATACTGTTCTGTTGGTCGGTTGGTTGATGACCATTGTCTTCCAAACATATGGGCTAGAAGTCATAATAATTGATATAGGCCTAAAACATTTTTTATGGACATACTAGTTAAATTACATTAAATGAATAAAGAGTACTATACTATAGGCCTATATCTATTTACTGTTTCAGTAGTGGTCAGATGCACAAGAATAATGTGTAAAACATAAGTACTTGGAATAGCAGAACAAAACATGACCACGTGTTTGCTTTGAGTTGTTACATATGCCTAATATATGCTAATTAAACATGCATTATGCTAATTAAACTAGGTCTTATGGTCAGATTTGGAATCCTCATATGAAAAATTGTCTTCATACATGATTCTGGGCCATTTTTGGGATCAAAGGTTTATTGTTAGAGATGGCGCCTTTTGCATTTGGCCTTGCAAAAAAAGGCTGGGATTTTTGTCCACAGAGGTCAAATCATTCATCAAAACATTGTTTGCCAGAGGATGGTCACAGAACCTCTGTTTTTGATTCTACAACACATGGAGAGGAAGCCACTAAACAAGTCCAAACAAACTCTCCTGTCTTTCCTCAGCTGCTGGTCAGGCAAGTTGATGAGCAGCAGCCAGTTAGCTCAGCTGTTAGTCACAAAGTTCGTTTTTTGTTGACTCAAACACTGGGATAACTTTTGTTAGGCTTTCAAACACTCAGGTTGTACAAAAATAAAACTTGAACTCTCAAAATGAAAGCATAAAACAGCCTTTCGTTTGACGTTTTTCCCTCTGTTCACTCTGCTGTTGTTCACACACACTCTCTGCAACATCAAAGAGACTCTTAAGGGGCAGTGCTCCTTTTATAGTGGAGTGCACTTAAAGGGATGTGTCAAAGCCAGATTTTTTAACCTCACATATAAAATGATTTTAGCTCATTTTACACACTGCAGCATAAGATTGTAAGTATTTAAGAATACTTATCACTTTAGATGAACCAACTATGTATTATTGTTTTTAAGAAAGAGTATTTGATCCAATGAATTGACCATTTGTCTATATTTAAACCAGTATGTATGACTTTGTAGTTTTCTATTTGACTTATTATTTTACCATTATTTTTTTATTTTATTATCCATACTGTAATAGTTTATAGACATAGTGTCTAGTGTCACTTTAAGCAGGAGCCGGCAGAACACATAGGTCACATAGATGTAATGGATCCTAGCTCATTGACTGCCAGGCCCGAGTTTCCCGAGTTATTACAGTACCCCCAGACTGCCATGGCCCGAGTTTCCCGAAAAAAAAAGAAAAATCAAAACATTTTTTTTTCAAAAATTTTATTTTTTTACCTCAAAAAATGTAATAGGCATGATCGCAATCGCGAAATTGCATGTTTAACCCCCATACCAACCACATCTTTCAAAATGGCAGCCATGTTTGTTTACATTTGGATTCAATGGCGAAAATCGGTGGCGCGACGCTCTCGCGGGCCGATGTAAACAAATCGCGGCCGACGGACTGCTGGAAAATTTAGCCCCGGGCTTCGGTAAGGCCTTCGGGGTGTTTAATTAATTTTATATAAAAAGCCAAACTAGTTCGGGATCGGCGACGGCACACTAGGAAGCTTCGCTAGCCGACAGCATAGATTCAGTGAAAATGGGGGGGCTGTAAACTCTAGACGTCTTTATGACTATCTGTGTTGATTATTCTGTTATTAAATGACTTTAATCTAACTACAAAGCAAATTAGAACAAAATTAAATCAAGTTTGATTTAAGCCAAGATGTTAGCTAGAGGCATGATAGACACCATGTGTCTTCCACAGGGAATGAATTGGATTCCACTCTCCCCTTCTCATCCCCCAAGGACAAGGTGAGGGCAGGTGACCTTAATGTGTCCATGGCCCAAAAGGTGCAGGGCATAGGGAAGGAGAATGGGAAAGAGTAGCAGGCATATGAGCTGACATGAGGGTTGCAATTGTATCAATAAAAAAATATTTAAAAAAAATGTAAAAACGCTCGCAGGTGGGTGATGGCACAACAGACGATATAGAGCAGGGATTAATGAGGGAATTAAATACATTAAAAAGCACAAGGGGTTTATGGCAATTTGTTGACACTATGGTGGAGATGTGTTCCATTTTTGCACGTTTGACCGCTTCCTGATAGTCAGAAAGGCAGGCGATGACGACCCCCACAGCTATAATACAGTTCATCCCAATGACCGTAATATTGGGTCTGGTCCGGGATTGGGCTTTTGAAGATGGGACACACTTTTCAACTATAAAGCCGTCTCTCGCTCAACACGCACAATTTATTTCTCATTCAACCAGTGAAGATACTGTAACCAGATATTTGGAGCATAATCATACCCTCCACGACACCTTAGGTAGCTTTACAATCATTCTAGCAGTCAGTCATTCATTGTCAAAAGTAGACCTGGTATTAATAATGTGAGGTGAGATTTGAGCATGTGTCAGTGGTATTAAATGGGGCAGAACTAATGTGCTGGAGGCTGTGGGCAGTGGGGGGGACGTCAATAGTTGACGGACTCCAACATACCTTAGGTAGCTTTACAATCATTCTAGCAGTCAGTCATTCATTGGCAAAAGTAAAAGTACAAATAAGTATGTTCTGAAGCCTAAATTATGCTTTGGCAAAAGTTGCATTAAAAAATAAAAAATAAAAAAAGGGGCCCAATATTCTCGGGCGGGGGGAGTGTTGGCAATATGCTTTTTTTAGGCTTTGCTCCTTGATTTGAAACATAAAAGTATCGAGCGTAACATTTATCTGCTTTTGAAGATGGGACACACTTCTTTTCAACTAAAACCGTCTCTCGCTGCACACACAATTTCATTCTCACTCAACTGTATAACCTTAGGCTCTTATATACAAGAACGAGGGAACATGATAGCACCGCTTTACAGTTTTGTAGCTTCCATATGACAAACATCAACACTCCCAACACTTCCTGGTTACGACCTAATGAACCCTGAACTATGTGACATCACATAACACCACATCTCCCTTTGTTTCAGAAGGTTATTATACCAACCAAATCTAACCACAATGTATAAACACAATAATAATATTCAAATCACATGAACTCTTTTATTTCCCTTTCATAACCTGAAGCTATTCCACTTTTTTTTTCTTTTTCACAATTTGTATCACCCAGTTTGAAAAAAATAAAATAAACACTCAGCCCCTTTAACTCTCCCAAAGCGCCAGTCTGTCTGGTTTAATCATGGCTCTGCCTGATTTTGTTCGCACAGTCCCACCAGGAGAGACCTGTTCTCATAAGATACTTCATAATTATACCCTCCACCATACCTTAGATAGCTTTACAATCATTCTAGCGGTCAGTCATTCATTGGCAAAAGTAGACCTGGTATTAATAATGTGAGGTGAGATTTGAGCATGTGTCAGTGATATTAAATGCAGACAGTTTCAGGCGGAACTAATGTGCTGGAGGCTGTTAGCAGTGGGGGGATGTCAGTAGTTGACGTACTTGGATCATAATGATACCCTCCACCATACCTTAGGTAGCTTTACAATTCTAGCAGTCAGTCATTCATTGGCAAAAGTAAAAGTACAATGAATGTTCTGAAGCCTAATTTATGCTTTGGCAAAAGTCTCATAAAAAAAAAAAAAAAAAGCGAATAAAGATAAAATATTCTCGGGCCGGGGGTTGTGTCGGCATTAGGCGTCGCCACGAGGCGCCCGTGGATCGACGGCACGGTCCATTGAGCCGAAAAGACATATTTTCTGATTTCCAGGCCAGGGAGATGTAAGGTTATAGTCCTTGTGAACCGGTCAGAGGTATTTCTTTTTGAGTGACTGTGAGGGTTTTTGTCAGTGTCTACATGTGCCTAGTTTGGCTATCTCAACATATCTGGAGAAATAGCCAACAACAAGTAAGCCTTTTAGAGTAAATAGGTCAGCAGCAGCACCCAATTCCTCCCAAGGCCTGCTTGGTAACTTTGTGGGCATTAAATGGTTCTTTTGGATTGGCCCTCTCCTTAATACATGCCCTGCAATTCAAAACAAGCTCTGCAATTTGGTTGCTAAGCCCAGGCCACCACACTGCGTGCCCCCCACCACACAATTAAAATACATTTCAAGGGCAAAATGAAAAATATTCCACCGGATGGAGACACTCTTCCTGGTTGAAGACTGTTTTTGCGAAACAGCGCTTCCAACGTCGCAGAGTTGAATAACACCCAATGAGACTAATGCTCTGTGTAATTTGGTCCTCTAACCTGCGCGGCAGTGGTGAATTGGCACCTTGATGGCGAAGACAAACGTTTTTCACTATTTAATAGTGAAAAACTAGAAGAAATGGAGTCTGCATCCGGTGGATTATTTTTCATTTAGCTCTAGAAATGTATTTTAAGCGTGTGGTGGGGGGCTCAGACCGCGTCCACTAAGTAGAGTAAGTTTTCAACTGTCCACTGATACTTTTGGTTTGGTGAGGGGCGAAACAGTTTTTGTTATTTTCGGACCATACGACAGGTCTTTCCGGATTTGCCAAGGATTTTGGAGGTAGAGGAACATAGCGTTAGGGAGAACTCCACTAACACTATGGACCAGAGCTACCCTGCATACAGTAGTGCATGACTAGCTGTCTGCACACACTTTCACTGCTCAGCTGAGCTTTGAGCTCCTCCAGGTAGTGGTCACTTGCTGGCAAACTGTCCATAACGGAGTCCACATATATGTTGGTGTTCTCCATCAACATGGTCAGACTTTTTGCAGCATCACCGCCCCTCAAGCCATATGACGACACGTCCGCTGAGATCTTCAGTTCACTGTTGGGATGGAGAACAGGTGCACAGGGACAGGCAAAGTCTCTCAGGGCCTTGTCCTTCTCAGAAAGGTTAGGGAGACATTTTCCAAGCTGTGTCACCATGCCAAGAAAACCTTTTAGGCTGCTCCATCTGCTGTACAGCTCTGTTTTTTTCAGGGTCTGGTCTCACCCCGTCCGCAGAGATTATGTACCCCAGACATTTCACCTCACTTTTAGCCTACTCACACATGACCGTGTTGAGTGTGTAGAGGGAAACACACACCGGACACGGGCAGCTGCGCAGCGTCTCCCTGCAAACTGTTCCATTAAGAGGGGTCAAGAGTCCACACAGATGCGAACCTGGTCTTTATTACTCTTCGGTGCCATGACCATGCCGCAGCACCAGTCCGTTGGCTCCTCAACCCTGCTGATAACGCCGAGTTGCACCATTTGTTCAAGCTCGCCCTTGACTTTCCCGAGCAGTGGCAGTGCAACTCGCCGTGGCGCTTTTAGTGCAACTGGTTCCGCACCTGGTTTCAGTTTTATAGTGTACTCCTTTTGCAAGAGACACAGCCCCTCACATAGCTTTGGGTATGTCTTTTTCACAGATGCTGTCTAGTCTGACAACTAGCTTGAGCTTAACTGAGGCAGCCCTACTCAGTAAGGCTGTGTGTAGGTTTTGCACTACATACATGTCCTCTGTAGCACTATAGCACAGTACTTCGTTGGCGCCCCCCTTTACAATTAATGGTACCTGCCCGGCCCGGTGAGTGGTTTTCTCACGGGGGTTCCGCTTGTGCGGACGGAGATTTTCTTTTTTAGGCTTTGCTCCTTGATTTGAAACATAAAAGTATTGAGCGTAACATTTATCTGCTTTTGAATATAGGACATTTCTTTTGAACTAAAACCGTCTCTCGCTCACACACACAATTTCTTTCTCATTCTACCAGTCAAGATAACAAGATACTTGGAGCATAATGATACCCTCCACCATACCTTAGGTAGCTTTACTGTTAAGGCCTCGGGCCCAAGTAGAGTACCAGAATGGGTTGGAATAATGGTGCGGAGAGAGAGTTAGGTTGCAAAACAAACAACAGAACCTTACTGGAAAAGTTTGCAAGAACAACAAAAAGGTGAAAAGCAGTGGAAACGCTTACAAACAAAAAGGAAGCGGACAAAATCACACACCAGGTACACAGCACAGGGCTAATATCGAAAAGTGCAACAAAACGCCACGCTGAGCAGCTGGCACAAGGAGCCAGGAGAGAAAACGAGCAGCAAAAAAGGCCAGCAGGAGATAGTAGGCACAGTCCCTGATACACGTAGCATTCTTTTCATAAATATCAAACAGCAACGACCTCGGCTAAAGGGGGAAAAAATGTTGCCTACTTCCTAAAATAAATTCATGCCTGTTGATAAGGTATGGCAACATGACTGGTACGTGTCTTGCACGCGTGAAGGCATACAAAGATGAATCCAATGATGCTGCCAATGGCCATACGTACCCTATTGACGCCTCTGGTCATTGCTGGTTGATATTGATGAAAGAATTGCTACGTGTATCAGGGGCTTAACATAAGCAAGGAACAAGCAAGGTGCAAACTAACTCGGTCCAATAAATGCAAGTGTCATGAACGCAACAGCGTACAGCTGTGCGGCACAGGTAACAGCACAGCTGACTCAAACAGTAACTCAAAACAATCAGTGGGAGCAGGGCAAGGGGGAAAAATAGACAAACCCCCAGGGGGCGCCAAGGGACAGTGCAGGGCACAACATTTACAAGCAGTCAGTCAGTCATTGGCAAAAGTAAAAGTATATATATCCTGAAGCCCAATTTATGCTTTGACAAAAGTCGCATCGAAAAAGAAAGAAAAAAAGGCTAAAGGAAAAAGAAATAGGCATAAGGAGGCACAGATAAAAGCTTTGTGTTGACTCAACCATTTGGTTATCGTGCACCCCTTTTCAGCTTCGCCCCACAAGGTACAAAACCAATGGCTGTGTCAGATAAGCTATGATAGAAAAGGTTTTAGTGTTTATGATGGTCAGGTCACTACAGCCTTTGTTGTAAAAGAATTCCGTTCCAGTTGGTGTGTAGGAGGTGCCAGAGACGGAGTTCCATCTGACAGGGATTGGTGTTGGATTGGTGAAGTAGGTATGAAATGAAAGAGCGGCCTTGAGGGATTATGCGGATGGTGTACTGTAGTTTAGATCAGGGGTTTTCAAAGTGGGTGACGGGGCACCCTGGGGTGCCGTGACAGCAGTCCAGAGGTGCCGCAAGATAATTTGATAATATTTGGAATTTATTTGGACACTTAAAAATAAGTGTCCAATGATATTTAGTGTCATTTTAAACTAGAAACACAAAGTTATTTTCAGTCAGTTCTAACCAAAATGGCTATTATCTCAACGTTTTGCTGGTAGTGAAAATTATGGATATAATGTAGGGGTGCCTCGGATGAAAAAAATGGTTACAGGGGTGTCCTGAGCCAAAGAAGTTTGGGAACCCCTGGTTTAGATGGCTGAGTAGGGATTGGAGCTGTTGCTTGGTACATCTTTTGGGATCCGATCTGAAAGGTGTGTTGTTGGTAGTGTGTCCAAATCTATTGGGAGACATTTTATTTTTATTGCGACCGTCAAGTCGCAAGTTACTATGAAAAGCTCCACCGGCTGTCTGTCTGTCTGTCTGTCCGTCACGTCACACTTTTGCCCTACTCTTATCTCCGGCACCGTTGCCCCCATCAATGACAAACTTTGCACGCACACTCCTTGGCTGGCAACTCACAACCTCCACCCCTCATTTCTCACATGGCCCTCTTCTAGTGCCACCATTTGAAAAACACATTTTGGGACACTGCTCCTACAGATTTTGGCCAAAAATCATGCAAAGCGGTACACAGCATCTCTAAAGTCATGTCATCAAAATGGATCTGTCCCATTTCCCATATGCCCTCCTGATTGGCTACCATTGCCTTCTAAAGTTTGTGTATGCGACCTGACGGTTGCTTATCCCCGATTAGGGAGTCTTACTGGTATGTTATCATTTAACAGAATGTTGATATGGCACACTGACTATCAAGACAATAAGAACATGGGGCTTCATGTCAAAAAGGTGATTATTTTTTCTAAGTATTGGAGTTTGGAAGCGCTTGTGGGAATCACTCAACGGTCCTGTGTATCTAAATGTCACATAATGCAGGAGAGGCAGCAGCCAGCAGGACGTTGCGATATTGAAGCACTTCCAAAGTTCAACACACAAGGAAAAAAAAAGAAAGAAAGAAAAATGTCTGCTCGGATTTCTTGACCCCAAAGTAACTCATAACATCTCTATGGTGGATTTTTCTGAAACAAACACTTTGCAGACAGAAAGAACATAATTCAAGTTTTCCATAGAGCCGCAATAGTGGCGAGTTTGACAGTGTTTAATATAATCAGTTTAATTCAATATTAAAAGACCATTCACATATTCAGCTTAACCAAATGTTCAGGTTCTTGATATACTGTACACGTGACATTGAAAGATGGGCTGTCAAGGATTCCCCCAAGAGTACTATCTTTATTTAACAATTCAGCAATTATAAAAGGGGACTTTATTGTATCAAGAGTTTTTTTTTGTATTACAGTATGTACAGTATGTAGCACAGTAATTTAAAAAAAGAAAAAAATTACATTTTTCAATTTTTTTTCTATGAAAGCCAAAAGCCATCAAATAGTTTTTGGAATTTTGTTTCTAACTGCTACAGAGGCTGAGTAATACGGACTCAGGCCTAAATGGGTTAAAAAGAGAAGCTCTATAAAATGCAAACTGCAATAGAACAAAGGAAATAAGGGAAAGAGACTGCACTGCAGGATGGCAGGCCGTAGCCACAAAGGAAGGGGAACTAAAGGCCTAAGAAACACCAGGTACCCTGGCCTAATCAACCACCTTAAAAAGGAGTAGTTCACCCCCAAATGCATTTGGGTCCCCATCCGGAATCAATGGGGGTAGATTTACTAGAATAAAATCATTGTCTTAGGAATACAAAAAATACAAAAAGATATTATTTTACTCAAGTCTCCATGGTGTGAGTAATCAATAGGAAAAAAAAAACATTTTGAGGGTGAACTACTCCTTTAAGGTAAAAGCTAAGGCATTCAATAAAGCAGAGCATGCAAGGGAGGTTGAGTGCAAAACACCGATCAGTAAGGGCACAGCAATAGATACAATTCACAGCAATAGATATTTCTTGGGGGATATACTATAAAGTTTAATGACAAAACCATTAAATACTATTAAAAATAAACACCAAACAGAACAAAACGGCAGTGGCAGTCTATCTACAACGGGAACACAAACACTATAAAAGAGATATATTATAAACAAACAGAATAGTGACATTTACATTTAGTACCTCTGTCTAATTAACAAATGAACGCAACCCATGTAGAGGCACAACACGGGCAGCAGTCTCTATGGAACAGAGCCTAAAGTGACAGACAGGTCAGTCTCAAGTGCAAATATTGTATTGGCTTCACCCATTACTTCCAATAGAAACCTACCCAGAGCATCCATGGTACACAACAACTCAACCTGCTACCACAGGGACAGCAGAGGGAAATGCACCCATCAGTGTTGCCAGATGGAAATGTTGAATTATCGTACCGGAGGCTCAGAATTATTGTATTTGACATGAAACTATCGTACACAGCCAAAAAAGAGAAATCACTTGCGTAAAAACGTAATTTCACCAAAAAATGCGTCTTTAGTGTAAGAAACAACCTTGTTTGAGACTCCTGTGTGACAAAAACGCATCAAATATGCTGCGTGGAGGCAGCCAACTTCCTGGAGCTTACACAAATAAAAGCCTGAAACTGGTCTAGAAAGATGCAACCGGTGTTTTTAATGCCTCCAAGTACAGATCTAGGGACAGATTGACTGATTTCCTGGCTTATTTTGAGAAGCCAAACCAGATCCCAGATCAGCAGCCAGGGAAAATAGTGAATTCACGCTCTTTTTGGTGATATGCCGACATTATCGTACATTCGGGCATTTTTGGAATTATTGATGGGTTATTATTGAGGGTGAAATTATTGTACAAATACGATAATTATCGTAAATCTGGCAACACTGGCACCCATACTAGCTGTGGCTTTTATAGTGAACCAAACAATCTGGGTAACAGGAAGTGAGGAGCTCTGGCCTGTCTCTCCGCAGTAGCCCATAGAGGGACATTCCTGACTGGCTACAAGTACACAATGAGATAGCTCTGGTCCATAGCGTTAGTGGAGTTCTCCCTAACGCTATGTTCCTCTACCTCCGTATTCCTTGGCAAAACCGGAAAACCCCGCCGTCTGGTCCGGAAATAACAAAAAACTGTTTCGCCCCTCACCAAACCAAAGGCATCAGTGGACAGTTGAAAGCTTACTCTACTTAGTGGACGCGGTCTGGGCCACACGCTTAAAATATATTTATAGGGCAAAATGAAAAATAATCCATCGGATGGAGACGCTTTTCCTGGTTGAATACTGTTTTTACAAAACAGCGCTTCCAACGTCGCAAATAACACGCAGCGAGACTACGGTGCCCTCCACACTAGGCGTGGTCACTGTCTCCTAGCAATTCATTTTGAATGAGAGGCGGGTGGCTTTTTCGGGCGCTCAGCGAAGTTTTGGGGTGGCGAGGCGAGCGGGCGTGGTCCCGTGAAATCCACCATGAGCGTGCTCATTTGTGCATGCGTACGCGGGCGGTGAGAGATGGATTGTTTATCTTTGTGAAATACCCCGCTACGTTTACTGAGTGAGCGAGTGGGTTTGTCTCACCGCGTTGCGGCCACCGCTGATCCTAGCGGCAGCCCCGACGGCAACCGTGCCTAGTGTTGAGGGCACCTAATGCTCTGTTAATGCGGTGCATTTCGGTCCTCTGACCTGCGCGACAGTAGTGAGTTGGTGCCGTGATGGCGACAACAAATAGTAAAAAACTAGAAGAAATGGAATCTCCATTCCATTTCACTTCCATTACAGTTTCTATTCTATTAGCTTGGATTCCCCATCGACCCTTACAGGTCCATTTGTACACTCTGAGTTACAGACCTGTAAGGGTCCATTTGGTTCCATTTGTACACTCTCAGAGTTACAGTCCATATGGAACCCCCTCAAGGACCCCTGGTGGTCCCTGGACCACACATTGAGAACCACTACTCTATGTGATCAGTAGTGGGCAGAAGCAGTAGAAAATACATGGTTCTCTGACACTGTTACGAACCATGACAGGTCTAGGGGCATAGCCCGTAACGAAGGAGTGGACAGGACATCAATGTATCAAAAGTTCACAAGATTTATTTACAATTAGTCCCATTAAAATCATAATGGTCCTGCCATTTGCAGAAAACTTATCAATGTTCTCAACGAAGTTTCACAAGATATGTACAAAAGTTGGGTATTAGCCACAAAAGCTCTTCAAACAACAAACAAAATAGGCTATTAACTACTACAAACTGAAAGGAAACAAGCTCTTTCCAAAGGAGCTAACCAAACTACTAAACAGAACAAATGAGTCGGCGGGGGGAGAGAGCAGCCCCTCCACAACTATGTGGTGTGCTCTCCCCCAGAGCCAGGCTCAAACTGAGGCTTTTATACTGCTGCTCATCAGGCAATCAGTATCGGTGGGCGTTGCCAGGATCCGTGGGTGGATCACCAACCAGGCAGGGGCCCCTCCCAGGCCAGATCTCCACGCCCCCGTCTCCATGACAACCTCCACCGACTGATCTAGAACCAAAATGAAACACATGTGAGACTCAAAGTACTCATAGGACTACTACTAACAATATACCTATATACATAAGCCCAGCGGGCGTAACACCTCCCCCCCTAAAAGAGAGTTTCTCCCCCAAGAAACTCTCCATAAAGGAGTTTAACAAAAAGGAAACCATACACATGACTGACCCTATAAAAAAAAGACACTTCTTCTCAACACTCTGATGACCTGTGTTCTACCTTGTAATACACTAGAACCTCCATAACAGTTAAACTGTAAAGCTAGAGTTAAAGAGTAAACTTAGAAAGAGAACGTCCTTTCTCATCACACTGCCAGGACTGCCAATCCCACTGGATCAGCCATGGACTGGGTGGTTGATGCTCAGGCCTTCTCCCTCCTGCAGCAGCACGGCACTGGACCTCTCACTGGCGTCGACCTCGGACGTCTGAAATTTGGCACTGCTCCGACTGGCGTACTGCAAGGGACTCTCACAGACATGACTCTCATGACTACTGGCAAGAAACCAGCCCACTCCCATTACTTCAAATACAATCTAAAGGTGTCTTTCACCATCTCATGCGTACAATCACTCTACACGAATGTGCTCACCCATGTCACCACTTCCAAAATAGGTTCAGAACATAACGCCACACCGAATGTCACAAAATAGTCACATTAGCAAAACGCACCCGTCTACAAAATACCACTCTAATACCTACTTTACCTCCATGTTGCCACGCCACACCTGCGCCAGTCTCAGCAACCTCGAGCTCAGGAGCAATCTAAGAAACTGAACACAGGGTGGCCTACAATGGAGAGAAAAAACAGGACATGTTAGGGCAAAAAGCATAACAGGTCATGGAACCATCTCAGGTCCCCAAACTAAGTGCTGTAAACATCTCTAATTTCAAATTTGAAAATGTAAAAATGTCAATTGGGACTTACACCTTCCCGACCGGTGTCAAATATAAAAACCTCTGATGTGCACAACCACCACTTTTGGGGGAGCAAAGCGGCGGCACCAAAAAAAATGCACGTTTGACACTGGGCATGAGCACATTTTACAATACACATCTCAATTTCTATCCACCACAGATAGCCTCACAGCCACACAGGCCGATCTACTCACAGCCCTAAAGACTGATCTACTCACAGCCTTAAAGACTGATCTCTCACAGCCATAAAGACTGATCTCGGCCTACTCAGCCACACAAACTTTGACCAGAAACCTGAGGCCAGGGACACCCCTACTCACAGCCTTTCTGCCAAGTACATAACATGAAAACTCTTTTCATGATTACTCACAGTCTAAAACCCGAGTTGAACAGTTAGCTAACATCCTATGGACACAAAAAGTAACCTAGAAAACACAGTTCTCTTCTCATTTTAAGACAGCCATCCTCACAGGACGCCATGCTTTAAAATCCCATTACCATAGAATTAACCCCACCCGTTTTACCAACAAACACACTTGTTGAAAAAAACACTGCAAATCCCACATTTGGTGAGTGCTGTTTTTAGCCACCCGAAATTTCAGGCCCTATGCCTACGACCAAATCATATGCCCCCAAAATACTAGTTTTAAAAAACACAACGTAATCCATGCTCTGGTCAATAAACAACTAGCAACCACCTTTTTGCAATTTATCAGTTACACATTACTTTAAGCCACCTAATAGCAATGGCAACACGCTCAACAGCATTAAAGTAAGACTTCATCTTACCTCATTTGAGTGGTGGCATCCATGCGATGTTCTCATTCAGGGTTGTATGCGCCTCTGTGCCAACCATGTTAGCAGGCCTGCTGGGAGGGAATGCACCGAGCCTGCAACCAAAACTCCTCACGAGTACGCCTCTCCGAGACAGGCCAGAACTACAGCCACCCATAGTCCCCCCAGCTTGATGCACACACATCAAGCATACCCCTTTATTACACAATGGGCAAAAAACGGTGTGGCACACGAAAAACACTCACCTGATGTAACCCACAAAAAGAACACCGCCGACTCAACCCAAACAAAAAAAAAATGCTTCACAAAAATAGCCTATACTACCTATTGGCGCGAGCCCCCATCAAAACTGAAAATATTATATTCCCGAGCACAGCCATAAAGTATGGCACCAGACGAGATCCCATTTGTTACGAACCATGACAGGTCTAGGGGCATAGCCCGTAACGAAGGAGTGGACAGGACATCAATGTATCAAAAGTTCACAAGATTTATTTACAATTAGTCCTATTAAAATCATAATGGTCCTGCCATTTGCAGAAAACTTATCAATGTTCTCAACGAAGTTTCACAAGATATGTACAAAAGTTGGGTATTAGCCACAAAAGCTCTTCAAACAACAAACAAAATAGGCTATTAACTACTACAAACTGAAAGGAAACAAGCTCTTTCCAAAGGAGCTAACCAAACTACTAAACAGAACAAATGAGTCGGCGGGGGGAGAGAGCAGCCCCTCCACAACTATGTGGTGTGCTCTCCCCCAGAGCCAGGCTCAAACTGAGGCTTTTATACTGCTGCTCATCAGGCAATCAGTATCGGTGGGCGTTGCCAGGATCCGTGGGTGGATCACCAACCAGGCAGGGGCCCCTCCCAGGCCAGATCTCCACGCCCCCGTCTCCATGACAACCTCCACCGACTGATCTAGAACCAAAATGAAACACATGTGAGACTCAAAGTACTCATAGGACTACTACTAACAATATACCTATATACATAAGCCCAGCGGGCGTAACAGACACAAATGGGGTCTTGCTGCCCCCTTGTGGTCACATTCACTAAATTGCTGGGGTTCAAGTAGTCATGGATGAAGCTATTTTCAATCTGTCCTATAATGGACAATAATAACAGATATTCTCTCAGGTTGTCCTCGTGACATACTACTGTATCTTGGGAAGATGTAGGCCTATTCATTTACGTATCATAATATGACATAAATGTAAGGTTCTATAAGGCAACAATGTAACTCAGGGATTGTGGTGGATGAAACTGTTCTTAAGGCGCTGTACAGACATTTGCGTGAAACATCTTCTCCGTATCGTCTGAGAATGGCCACTGGGAACGCCGTACTAATGCATTGTCAATGGAAGGTTGTTTTGGTGTTTTGTCGTTGCCGTGTCTCTTGGCCAAAAGACAGGCTGCGGTTGAGCTTGAGACACGGCAACGACAAAAAACCAAACAACCTTCCATTGACAATGCATTAGTACGGCGCCCCCAGTGGCCATTCTCATACGATACGGAGAAGATGTTTCACGCATATGTGTGAGTCCAGCCTTACAGAGAACAAAAAAAAGTGACAAACACTGTTCTAGCCTCATTCATGAAGCATTTCCTGGGTGGTTGTTGTTGACAATAACAAACAGTTGGTATTGTAATGAATGAAACATGTGTGTTGTTGACAATAACAAACAGCTGATATTGTAATGAATGAAACATGTGTGTTGTTGTTGACAATAACAAACAACTGGTATTGTAATGAATGAAACATGTGTGTAATGTACCTGTTTCAAGGTGTGTCCACACACTGCACCATTAATGGACTCCACAACTTAGATCTATAGATTCACACTCATTCCCACTGATTTATAAATGACTGTAGTCTAGTAGCTCCACATGCTCTGTGTAGACTGAGGCATCCCATTGCCCGGAGGGACGGTTTGGTCCCTGATTGGCTAGTTGTTCATTCATTCATTCATTCATTCATTCATTCATTCAATCATGTTTTACACCACACCTGTTGTTCATTAAAAAAGTATGAATAGTTTTCTTTTCTTTTTTGTCTGTAATTCTTAAAAGGTCACTCTGATTTGGTTCCATTTGTACCCTCTCAGAGTTACAGACCTGTAAGGGTCCATTTGGTTCCATTTGTTCACTCTCAGGGCGGCTTGCACCAAGAGGGATTAAATAAATCTTAGTTTAGGGTTAATCATGGTTTTGTTGATCTAGGATTTATTTTAAATCGAGGTGTGTTGCACCACTTAAATGTAAGCATTGCTTAACAAATCAGTGTTTAAATCCTTAACCTGTGATTAAATCCTTAAACTGCGATTATTTCATGGTTTAAATGTCCTCCATCTTGGATTTGCGATGTAAACACTGGAATAAACTATTCTCTTGAGCCTAATATCATTAACGTTACTTTTATATTTACTTCGGGGGGAATGTGGGCAGGCCTATCACCTTCTATGTTAAGAAGAGCCCCTGCAGCCAAAAAATAATAAATTTATAACGCTCCGTCATACTACGGTGACGCTCACTACAGCGCGGTGCGGCGGCCGGCGATGCGCGCTATCTTTGAAGCAAAGAAACATACCACACTGACCACAGTTTGATAGTTTCGTCAATTTTGAAGCGATTTAGAAAATTAAAACGTCTCCATATTGGTTGGGAAGTCCACTTCCATCATGGAAGTTCCATGACAACTGTATTATGTCCCTGTAAATGTTCGCTATTTTAAAATAGCCGATGTACAAGGATGTATTGAAGACAACAATATGATGAGATGTTTGTTTTCAGCTGTGAAACGCTGTCCGCAGCTTACAGTTGCAAGCCTGCAGGGCTAGCTGTGAGGCTTCCCTCACAAGAGGGGGAACCCCATTCATGTCAGTGGCATGTTTGCATTTAAATCACCTCTACAGCAAGTTTAAAATTAATCCCTTATTGATGTTTAAAGTTTTACTATGTAACTTTTTTTATAAAACAAATCTTAAAATTGTCCTAACTGTTAAATCGCTAAAGTTTTAGAACACCCACTCCGTTATTTTCAGCTTCTGAAGCCTTCTCTTTATATGTTTTCTATGAGCCGTGAGGGGGGGAGAATTTCGCGCCATGATGACGTAATCTGCATCATCTGTATACGTTGTGTATACGTTGCCCAATCACATCGCCGATCATGCACACATGGTACACTACCAGCCAATCACAGCTTATCTGCTCTGGTCCCCAGGAAGCGCCTCCGTTTGGCTACAGTGTTTACCATGGTGAAGGATTTTAACCTCTTAATCCACAAATCCTGGCCAGAAAATTACGTTCTACCATGCGTTCTACCCCTCCACGGATTACTATCGGTCGCGGTGGTTTGCGGCGCCGCTACGGTGGTCCGCGGCGGTGGTCCGCGACGACTCCAGCCGAAAAACAGCCGAAAAAAGCAATACCGCTACTGACCACTAGATGGGCAACTTACATAGTACAGCTTTAAATCGAAGTTTAAAGTAGTGGTGCAACAGGATTAACATTAATCCAGGTTTAGAATGAAAAGTAAAAGCAAGATTAAAAGGATGGTTTAAACTAAACCTGATTAATGAAAATTAGGTTTAAAGTTTGGTGCAACTGGATTAAAAGATAAACCTTGATTTAAACCAGTTTAAGGCTTAATCCGTGTTGGTGCAAGCCGCCCTCAGAGTTACAGACCTTTGCACACTGCTGCGTTTTTCGTTGCGAAATGCGTTTTTCAGGGCAAGGAGAGAGAGAGAGAGAGATAGAGAGAGCAAGGGACCGAGTGGTGCACGAAATGGGCGGCAGTGTGCAAACATGACTGACATAACGTGAGGTTCATTTTTTTATTTGCGCGCTCCGAAATTCACTCCGATATTCGTCCCAAAAAACGCAGCAGTGTGCAACCAGCTTTAGGGTCCATTCGGTTCCATTTGTACACTCTCAGAGTTAAAGACCTGTAAGGGTCCATTTTGTAACTGATAATATGACATAAGCCTAAATGTAAGGTTCTATAAAGCAACAATGTAACTCATTGCCAGTTTTAAGATATTTAAACTGGGTTAAACTGGTTATAATCTACAGTATATCAGAGCACAGGGCTCACAGACGATCAACAACGTGAGATCTTGTAGATCTGCTATTTTTGGTGAATGTCCCCCCAGAATAGCGATGCTGGGGTTCAAGTGGATAAACATCAAATATGGAGTTATTTTCAATCTGTCCTGTAATGGAAACTGATATTATCTCTAGTTTTCCTTGTGACATAGCCTACTACTGTATGTTAGGAGGAAATATTTACATATTTATGTACCATAATGACATAAATGTAAGGTTCTATAAAGCAGGGGTCTTCAACGTTTTCAGGCCAAGGACCCCTTAGTTGAGAGAGAGATGAAGCAGGGACCCCCACAACCTGTCCATAGATTCCATATAGTTTCATTGTTTCCCAGCACGATGTGTATTTTGGATTCATTCATGTCACTTTGTGTTTTCAGATATTTACTTGAACCGTCAATACTTAATAAACTTGACCTTTCACTCTGTACTTAGTCTGCTTTTTTCCCCTCTACACCAAACCCTATTTGCTGAAAATAGCCGATCTACAAGCTCACAAGCTTGTAGATCTGCTATTTTTTGGCTAAGGTTCTCAGAATATGGACGCTAGGGTTCAAATGGTTAATGTAAAAACTGAGAAAAAAGGTTCCTATCACACAAAGATTTGGAGGACCCCCTGTAGTAACTCTGATGAGCCCCTAAGGGTCCCGGACCCTGAAGACCCTTGCTATAAAGCAACAATGTAACTCATAATATGACATAAATGTATTTTATTTTAATTATTTACAGGTGGCGACCGGAGACTAAAACGATGTGAGAATTGTTATAATAAACAGAAATTAAAACGAACAGATTAACGTAAATATAATACGTAATTATAATATATATTCAAAACAATCATAGCCTTTAAAGCAATGACTGAAAATAAGGACAGTGAAGAGTTTTAAATGTGATGTAAAGTGTGAAACACTCATCTAAACTGTTGTTCCATTCCTTTTCTACCATTTGGAGTCCTTGCAGCCTGAACCCTCAAGCACTTACCAGCTGACGTCAGCAGGGGGCAGCAGTGGCTCAGTGGCTCAGGGGTTGAGTTGCAGTCTTAGAACACAGAGGGTTCCGAAGGGTTCCCAGTTCGATCCCGGGCTCCCCCAGAGTTAGTGTGGAAGAGTCCTTGAGCAAGACTCTGAACCCCTAGTTGCTCCCGGTGAGCAGGTTGGTGCCTTGCATGGTTTCCTCCACCATCGGTGTATGAATGTGTGTGTGAATGGGTGAATGTAATGCACAATCTCTGTACAAGGGCCTTGGATAAACACGCTATACAAATGCACCATTTATTTACCATTTAGGTCACTTAAGTCAGTGAGGGTGCAGGGATGACATTGGAATTGGGCCGTTGAACACAACTACATGTGGAGGTTGGAAGCGCTCCTGGGAAATCACTCAACAGTCCTGTGTACCACCTGTTTCTAAATGTCACATAATGCAGGAGGCAGCGGGACGTTGCATTATTGAAAACGAACGCTTCCAAACTCTCGATAGATAGATAGATAGATAGATAGATAGATAGATAGATAGATAGATAAAATGTCAGATCTACAAGCTCACTGAGTGTACAAATGGAACCAAATGGACCCTTATGGGCCTGTAACTCTGAGAGTGTACAAATGGAACTAAATGGACGTGTGTGTGTGTGTGTGTGTGTGTGTGTGTGTGTGTGTGTGTGTGTGTGTGTGTGTGTGTGTGTGTGTGTGTGTGTGTGTATCTACAGTATCTATTAAATGTCAGATCTACAAGCTCACTGAGTGTACAAATGGAACCAAATGGACCCTTATGGGCCTGTAACTCTGAGAGTGTACAAATGGAACTAAATGGACGTGTGTGTGTGTGTGTGTGTGTGTGTGTGTGTGTGTGTGTGTGTGTGTGTGTGTGTGTGTGTGTGTGTGTGTGTGTGCGTGTGTGCGTGCGTGTGTGCGTGCGTGCGTGCGCGTGCGCACAGAATAACCCTCACAAAAAATTCCATTATCATTATTTCTTTAATGAACACAATTGGTAGCATTTAATGTAAGATATTAGTAAATATACATGAAAGGTTTGAAATAAATGTTTTACATTTTTAAATATTTTTTTCAGAACACTTCATTGGAGTTTCCATTATCAACACAACTTTACAATATTCATGTTTAAATGTTCTAGACCAGATGTTCTCACACTTGCTGGTCGCGACCCCCAAAATAATATTTGAACTGGGGACCCCCCAGAATAATCATAATCAGGTTTGAACTGGGGACCCCCACCCTGACAAACTGTAAATTGTAGGAGTTGAGGCATTACATTTGGTTAGACCAAGTTCCACGTTGCGAGTCATTGTGAGCTTGTAGATTGTCTATTTTCATAATATTTGCCCCTTTATGTTATTTGACAATTTGTCCAATGTTTGACCAGTTTATAGTTTGATTACTTTTAGAAGTGCTTTCATTGTCACTTCACTGTCATCTGGGGACCCCCTGGGGGTCCCTCTGATGGTCCCCAGATGGGGGTCCCTCTGGGGGTCCAGACCCACAGGTTGAGAACAAACCTTTTCATGTCAATCTGAGAGGTTTGTGCCAGGGACTACATTTTTACAAGATTCCTTGTTTGAAAATATAGCAGATCAACAAGCTCACAACGTACCACAGCGCGGTGAGTTGTGAACTTGTAGATCTGCTGTTTTCAATTTATACAGTAAATGGTTAAAGTGGTTACAGCGATTTTTACGCTATATACTTTATACTTGAATGTTGCTGGGGACCCCCTGGAACCCCCTCAAGGACCCATGGGGGTCCCCGGACCCCCACTTTGAGAACCACTGTATTCATGATATATAAATCTGTGCAATGTGTTAGACACACAGAGCCCCCCCCCCCCCCCCCCCATTGCTATGGAAACCAAACCATATTTATTCTGTAACCCCCCCACCCCCTCCCTCCACCTAATTATGACATACATTATGATACAACACCCTGTCTGTCTGTCCTCACACACTGTCTGTCTGTTTGTCCTCACACAGAGACACAGAGGAGTCAGGGTTAAACGCAAAGGCAGCATAGAGAGGTTCAGTAAATGTTGTCTGGACGGTGTAAAGGTGTGTCAATGTGTTTGAGGACACTTCATAGAAGGACAGAATCCCTTCAGGATGGTCCAGATACACTGCTACTCTGTTGGAGTCAGAGGGACGATCAGGAAGGAAAGTGTCCTTACTATTGTGTGAGGCAATGTATATGTTACCAGGGTTACCATCTGTACAGGCCAGTCTCCAGGACATTTTATTGAATCCAAGCCTACAGTCATCACCCTTTCCTTTCCTACTGATTCCTCTGTAGGTCACTCCTATATCAACCCTTCCACTCCTCTCTACCTCCCAGTAACAGCGTCCAGTCAGACCCTCTGTACACAGAACCTGGACCCGTCCATCAAACCTGTCTGGATGATCAGGATATGAATGACGCTGTTCCACCCGAGTCGCCTTCCGGTTGTTCTCAGACAGAGAGAGGACATCAAATGCTGTGTTTGTGTCCAGTGTGAGACGATGTGAATCTGATGAGAAAACAACACAGTAAACATAAAAATCTGAGTGACACACACACACACACATGTGCACACACAAACACAAGCACACGCGCGCACACACACACACACACGCACACGCACACGCACACACACACACACACACACACACACACACACACACACACACACACACACACACACACACAATCAGGAACAGGTGTGGTGTTTTTTTTTTTTTTTTGGGGGGGGGGGTGTTTATATGATATGGTTTCCATAGCGATGGGGGGAGGGGGGGGGGGGGGGTAGCACATTTAAACATGAATGTTGGTACAGATTTATTGATCATGAATACAGTGGTTCTCAGAGTGGGGTCTGGGGACCCCCAGGGGTCCTTGAGGGGGTTCCAGGGGGTCCCCAGCAACATTCATGTATATAGCATCAAAATCAGTGTAACCACTTTAAACATTTACTGTATATATTTGAAAATAAACGAGCTCACAACGAGCTGCATCGCGATGTGTTGTGAGCTTGTAGATCATCTATTTTCAAAATAATATCTTGGAAAAGTGGAGTCTCTGCCACAAACTTTTTTCAGATGGGAGTCTGTAACGCACACGCACGCACACACACACACACACACACACACACACACACACACACACACACACACACACACACACACACACACACACACACACACACACACTTTCCAAACATGTTCATATTTTTTCATATTTTTTTTCAAAAATAGCAGGTCTACAAGCTCGCAGCGTGGCACCAAGTGATGCTCTGTGATCTTGTAGATCTGCAGACCAAATGAGTTAATACAGCATCACACTCATTTGAACCACTTTATCCATATTTTACACGTTGGCTATTTAAATAGCCAACGTGTAAAACATGGATAAAGTGGTTCAAATGAGTGTAATGCTGTATTAAACATTTTGCTGGGGACCCCCTGGAACCCCCTAAGGACCTCTGGGGGTCCCCGGACCAAACTTTGAGAACCAATGCTATAACCACTTTAACCCTTCATCGACCATGCCTCCCAGGGCTCTATACTTGGTCTGCTCAGTTTCTCCCTCCACACGCCAAAATAGCCGATCTACAAGTTCAAAACATGTTGTAGCAGGATGTGTTGTAAGCTTGTAGATCTGCTATTTACGATGAACGTTCACGTATTAAGACATGTCCAACATTGGGACACAGGGTTTAAATGGTTAATGGTTCAAAGACGGTTCTTTGAGGAACCATTTGTGGTTGTGAGCTTGTAGATCTGATATTTTTCAGAGCCCTGAGGAACTCCAGTCAGTTTAAGTGTTTAACATATAGAATAAATATCATTAAAATAACGTTTTATTAATTAAAATCAGTTCCTGATTGCAGGTCTAATTAACCACTTGAACCCTAGTGAACCTATTCTGTATTCATAATTCTAAAACAGCAGATCTTCAAGCTCAAAACATGTTGCAATGCAACAAACACGACAGACAGACATTATTGTGAGGTTATAGATCGGCTATTTTCACTATATTTAGACATTTCTGTTTTATTGTTTTTTTATTTTTGGGGAAATGTTCTTCATTTCAATACAACAATGCATTGATAAAAAAATAAAAGTAATGTAGTTGTAATTTGTACTTTTTTATACTTGAGTATTTACTAGTAGATAGTTTGTCCACCATTAACCTCGCCTACCAGGCTTTCTCCCGGGAGAGAGCCTGGTGTTCGTTCACAACAGACCGTTTGGTTTCCGCCTAAAGCGCGGAAACCACTAGAAGAAGCGGCGTCGCTTTGATTTAGTTCCCCCCGTAGCCTACGTAGTCTTGCCAGTCGCTACGAGTTGGATTAAAAGATGCACATACCAAACGAATTTTTCGAAAGCAAAACTACGCCTCATCAAGGTGTTTATTAGGTCGGCCCTAAAAGTATGTCCTTGGGTGCAGGGGAATATTTTGGGTTAAAACTGAATCCGGTTGATAGTTCCGGCCAAAGTGTAGTCCGTCTAGGACTACAACATGACGTAAAGTGGTTTCCGCTCCCGACCGGATCAAACCCCGTAAAGTGAAGTGATCCCAGACTAGTCCACCACTGGTTGTCAGGACAGAAAAATGGAATAAATTCCTTCTCAAGACATTTCCTCACTAATGTGTTTGTAAAGATGTCTAGTAACACATTTCAAAAGGTTGAAACTCCCCTAGGGCAGCGGGAACAGCCACGCCCACTTTTCCTGCTCGTCACAAAGCCTTGTTTTGTGTGAGAATCTATATTTGTGGGAGCGTGTCAAATTAAAAAGTATCTTTATTAGTTTGTTGAATACTAGGAGACACTGCTCCTCAGGAGTCCAGATCACCTGGAGGTCCTCTGGTTCCTCCAGAGGTCCTCCTGGATGGAGTGGAGAAGTGGAGCAGGACTAGGGTGCACCTCACCTGGGTAGAGGGGAGCATGAGGTCCTGGGCTGTTCCCCCTTTCCCCTCTATGGATGTGGTCAGCAACACCACACTTCTCAACACTTTTTATCTGCTGAATAAGAGCTAAGCCTGTTGCCACTTCACACACTGATTGAACTGTGTTTTAAATGGTCTCTCTAGGGGGTCCTGAACCCCAGTTTGGGAACCACTGCCCTGGAGGGGGGTTGAATTTCAATGTGTTGGATTGTGTTACTAAACATTGCTGAAAGTTTTTATAATATCCTCTGAATACAAGGAGGGAGGGGCCAACAGAGTATAAAACAGTGTATAAAATGTCAATGTGACGGAAATACAGACAGAGAGACAGAGAGACAGACAGACAGACAGACAGACAGACAGACAGACAGACAGACAGACAGACAGACAGACAGACAGACACTCACATCTTTTAAGGAGTTGAGGTTTAATCCAGTGTTCTCCTGAATGATTCACACTGTAGGAAAGAGAACAACAATGAATCAATGTCTGACTGTCTAACACACTGTCTCCACTACCTGATATGGTCTGTTCCTTTTGGTATGAAACGCACACATGCACGGCCGCACGGCCGCACGGCCGCACGCGCGCACGCACGCACGCACGCACGCACACACACACACAGCTAGATATTCTTGAACACATGGATCATATAGGATCAAATGACCGTCTGGCTCTAATTGTCCCAGAGTAAAGACTGAACTGGTAAAAACAGTGTTTTGTTTTAGTGTCCAAACCTCTTGGAATGAACTACAGCTCACACTAAAGATCTGTTCTCCTAGAACACGGTGGGCAGTTTTTAATTACAGAGTTCCATACTGACTTTGATAAAGTGAGCCAAGGGACAAAACTTGAAACCAACTCTAAACATATTTTTAATTGAATTATAATTTTGAAATCTTTAAAAAAAAGAAGAAAAAAATGTGAAGCCCCCTCCCACCTGGCCAGCCAGTTCAACATTGTAAGGGAAACACTGCACTAACCAACATGGACACAGTCCAAGTCTACTCACTTCAGAGTCTCCAGTGCAGCAGAGAGCTTCTTCAGACCAGAGCCTCCTAAGTGGCTGAAGTTCAAGTCCAGCTGTTTCAGATGGGAGGGGTTGAAGGTCAGAGCTGAAGCCAGAGAAGAACAGCCTTCCTCTGTGAGCCCACATCCTGACAACCTGCAGAGAAATCCATATTTAACAAAGTGCTGTTGATGTTCAAGTAGAGATCCACATAGAGAGAAAACACACTATTTATTTACCTCAGGATCTGCAGTCTACACTCTTCACTCTTCAGTAGAGCAGAGAGTTGGTCCAGTTGTGATTCCTGAAGGCAGTTGAAACTGATGTCCAATTCTTTCAAATGGGAAAGATTAGATCTGAGAGCTGAGACCAGGATGTCAAATCCTGTCTGTGTGATGTGACAGCCAGCAAGTCTGTAATTAAAGATTACATCTGGATTGATTATCAGAGTTTTGGAGGAGGGACCAAAGAGATGAAAGAACAGGCAGGCAAGAATAATGTGAAGTAAATCATGGTTATTTTCCAACAGGAAGCTAACTGTATGACGTCTGAGATCATAGATGTCTTATGTTATAGACCAGGGATTTTCAAAGTGGGTGACGGGGCACCCTGGGGGGCCTCAGAATTATTTGATGATATTTGGAATTCAGCAATATTACAACATTAAAGGAGTAGTTCACCCCCAAAATGATTTTTTTTCTATTGATTACTCATGCCATGGAGAGTAGAGTTCAATAATATTTTTTGGTTTTTGTCACATTCCTAAGACAAAAATTTGATTTGAGTAAATTTACCCCCATTGATTCCGGATGGTGACCCGTTTCGAAACGGGTCACCATCCGGAACGAATGGGGGTACATTTATTGTTATCACACGTCTTAGGAATGCGAAAAAAAACAAAAAATATTATTGAACTCTACTCTCCATGGCATGAGTAATCAATAGAAAAAAAGTCATTTTGGGGGTGAACTACTCCTTTAATATCACTTCACTATGTGAACACCTGATTTGCACTGTAGATGAGTTATTTTTCTATCTACAGCCAACTCTTCACCAAAAATAGCAGATCTACAAGCTCACAACGTGTCGCGTTGTGAGCTTGTAGATCGGCTATTTTTTGGCGAACCTTCCCCCCAGAATAGGGCTGCTGGGGTTCAAGTGGTTAAACGTCAAGTATAAAGTTATTTTAAGTCTGTTCTGATGGAAACAGATATTTCTCTGTGACGTAGCCTACCGTATCTCAGGTGGAAAGATGTGCATATTTGCATCACTTATGTAAGATTCTAAAAATTAACAGTGTAGCTCAGGGGTGCCGTGGATGAAAAGGTTATTTACAGGGGTGACCTGCGTCAAAACAGTTTGAAAATCCCTGTTATAGACCACACAAGACTCACAAAATATGTCCACATATGGGCATTCCAAGTTATTGGCTTAATATTGATTATATGAGTGATCTCCATAGTCCATATACAGTATGGGCATTTTGTTGTTTCTATTCAGTGTGGGTTACCATGATATCAACCTTATTGACTAAATGAAACAGACAACAGACTGCTGGTGCTGGTGGGCTGGGGAACCAGCAAACCTTCCAGTCTGTGTTTACACCAGTTTGACACTCAATGATTGTGTAACTGGACGTGATAATTCCCTAGCAGCCATGATGGATCACATATTGTATTTACTGTACCGTATCATTGTGATGTGATGCCAGAGTGAGGACTAACCAACACAAACTCTGACCGCATCATGATTCTAGTCAGTGTGGGATACCATGATGTCAACTTAATGCACACTCCTCTTATTATAATAAAACAATAAATAATAAAACAGAAGTAATCTAAATAATGCTGGTTAATTAATCTGACCTCAGTATCTCCAGTTCACAATGTGGACTCTTTAATCCAGCAGAGATGAGTTCCATGAATGAATCCTCCACGTCGTTATAACTGAGATCCAATTCTCTTAGATGTGAAGGATTGGAGCTGAGAGCTGAAGACACAATTTCATAATCTGGTGTTTCGAGTCGACAGCCAACAAGTCTGTAAATGTAGAATATGTCAAAACAGAGATTATCAACACAGATTAGATCAAGTTCATGTTGAAGGAAAAACAAAAACATGCCCAAAATCATGAATAAACAATCAACCCCAAATTTGAATGACATGTTGAGGGTTGTATACTCAACACAGCGCTAAAAGCATTTACACTTAAACCAGGGGCGTCTAATGTGAACAAAATGTGAACGTACGTTGTGTGTGCGCAGGGGCGGTTTTTATAAACTGGGGGCTCCCCACAAAGGTAGTAAAAGATCCCCCCCCCCCATGAGCGCGCGTGAAAAATAGGTATGCGCGAAAAACAGTATGCGCGCGCGCGAAGCGCAGGAATTAAAAATGCCACCCTCCAACTCAATACCTATTCTGAAAAAGTGATGATTTAGCATGACAAGACAATGAACTTGACAAGACAATGAAGAGCAGAGGCAGAGGAAGCCTATTTGTTGTCATTATGGTTGGTTTTAAATACCTAACCACAATCATTTTGGATCTATTTTGATTAATTTAAGAAGAGTACAGTAAGGTAAGTAAGGTAATCAAAGGTATATAGAGTAGACCTATATGTATATTTTTATACAGGACATATTTGATGCAGGACAATAATTATTTTAATAACAATAAGGGAACATCAGTGAATAATAATACTTTAAAATTTATATTTTTACAATTTATTTTTAATTATTATTTTTCAAAATTTAGATAAAATAATTTGTTTTCTTAAAGGGATATTACACTTTCAAAAAACTTTTGGTCATTGTATGGTCTAATCAGGCTTGTATGAACACCCTGAACAGTTTTTAATTTGCTTCATTCAGTATTTAGATATTTGATGTAAATGTTACCAGCTCCAACACGCCCAGGCCCTCTCCACATACACACCCATTGTAACTTCAAACTCCATTTTAACCATGATAGATTCATTAAAAACACCCATTATTTTTTCTGGTGACTCATAATACCCTCCTAATACGTGAGCAGACCGTGTTTTTTCAATAACTTTTTTCATTTATTTTCAATAAAATATTATTGTATTTAATGTTTTCCATTTTCCCAAAGAATTATTAAAAATAAAAGAAAAAGGTTATTGAAAAAACACGGTCTGCTCACGTATTAGGAGGGTATTATGAGTCACCAGAAAAAATAATGTGTGTTTTTAATGAATCTATCATGGTTAAAATGGAGTTTGAAGTTACAATGGGTGTGTATGTGGAGAGGGCCTGGGCGTGTTGGAGCTGGTAACATTTACATCAAATATCTAAATACTGAATGAAGCAAATTAAAAACTGTTCAGGGTGTTCATACAAGCCTGATTAGACCATACAATGACCAAAAGTTTTTTTGAAAGTGGAATATCCCTTTAACATCATTAATTTTCAAGCCTAATATGTGTAATCTTTGAGTACAGTTTGGATATTGCACGTATGTACAGGAAATTCATAGAGAGACAAGAGAGAGCTGATCACTGATCAACATTCCAATCAATCAACTCAATTGTCGCCCAGCTGGTCTCTGTGTGAAATCTATTGACTCCAGTGAGCAGTTGGTCAATTCTTTAAAAAATCATAACTTTTGACAGGAATGGGCTAGAGACTTACTTTTTTTCCCTAAATGTACAGAATAATGAGCCCAGCCCCCTAGGGGCTCTACGAAGTTGCGTAGTCTGCGTAGAGCAAATGCCCGCCCCTGTGTGTGCGTCTTTAATGGTTATTTTATGTTCATAGGAGTTTTGTCATTCTAGGGTCAAGACCACTTGACCTTTGGTGTTTTGAGGTCACAAAGGTCAAATGCCAGGACAGGAAGGTCATCAAATAAAACAAAGATTTAAAGTCCACAGAAATAATTAACTCTTTTACTGCCATTAACTCTCCTACTGCCAGATTATTTATTTATTTATTGGGTCTGGTGACATCAAAAAGCGGCTTACCTTTGCGACGTTATAGTAGATAGACAGACATTTATTTTTTTATTTTTTTTATTTTTTTTTGATTGTGCAATAGTGCACAAGGTAAACAACACTTGACTATTTACTTTCAGGACTAAAGGTGGTTGCACACTGCTGCGTTTTTCATTGCGAAATGCGTTTTTCAGGGCAAGGAGAGAGAGAGAGATAGAGAGAGCAAGGGACCAAGTGGTGCGCGAAACGGTCGGCAGTGTGCAAACGTGATTGACACAACGTGAGGTTGATTTTTTTATTTGAGTGCTCCGAAATTCACTCCAATATTCGGCCCGAAAAACGCAGCAGTGTGCAACCAGCTTAATAATGAAGTTGTTGAATAATGGTTTTGTTTATTAAGTTGAGACCATATCATAATTGTTCTGCACACTGTGGCTGTGCATGCTGGTTTTTGGTGAGGGAGGATTCTCCTTGGTGACCAAGTGGAGCTGTTCATTGTGAACCCAATCCTAAGCCATCCTAAACCATCCTAAACCATCAACCCTGTGGGAAGACCTCACCTCATCCAGTTACAGTTGAGCCGTTTAAGGGGACGGTAGGAAAAAAACAAGAGACTACACAAGGAGTACTTTTTTATTTAATTTTTCTCTTCTGAGGGGATTTTTGGACTTTACTTTTTTTTTTACTCTGAGATCTCAGTTTGATTTTGGTTGGGCCCAACATTAATTAAGAGACTGCATTTTTGAAGGTTTAAGGTACCTAAGGTTGACTGAGTAATATTTTATGGTCCAGTGTACATTTCTTGTACACACATTTATTTTATTTGTTATCACATTTCATGTAAAGACCTTTCTGAGTCATAAAAAAGGAATATTGGAAAAAAAGAGGTGAACTAAAAGAAACTGAACAAAACCCATACATATAAATATTGTTTCTATTATACCTCCAAACACAGTGTCTGTGTGTGTTCTTTGTGTGCTGGAGATCTTAATGCTACTACCAATCTTCCTATTGAACCTAGATAACTTGGTGCATAGAACCCTGCATAGAACCCAGGGTTACGCACGCACGCACGCACGCACACACGCGCACACACGCACACACACACACACACACACACACACACACACACACACACACACACACACACACACACACACACACACACACACACACACACAATGACGTTTGATTGACGTCTTTAATCCACATAAATTGCATTGCTCCGGACATGTGAGCGTGTACTTTTTGAAGACACGTGCATGCGTGCGTGTGGGTGTTCTGCACAGACTCTGTGCAGACTGTAGGCATGGGTATAAGATGTGCAATGAACGTGTACATGATAACACACTGATAGCCAGGGTAGTGGTATTGATACAAAATGCCTGCTTTGCAATTCTTCTACATTCTGTAATTGTGTAGACTTCTTGTAAATTAAGTAATGAAAATGTTTAACAATAATTGAACTCTTGAGAGTGTAATATGAAACCAAATGGACCCGTAATGGTTTCATTTTATGTTCTCAAGAGTTGCAGATCTATAAGGGTCCATTTGGTTACCCTCCATCATTTAGCTGGGGACCACATGGAACCCCCTCAAGGACCTCTGGTGACAGTGGTGGTCCCTGGTTGAAGCTGGCACCAGATGATCAGATCATCCATGAGAGTATATTTTTATAAACGTCTGGTTGATGCACTGTTGTCTCCATTGTACCTCTATAAATGTGCCCAAAATAACCGATGTATAAGCTGTCGACATGCCATGATGCAGTGCATCATGGCACTGCACGACATGCATGCCATGATGAGTCTGTTTTTCGGCCCTCAACGAGCGCACAGAGAATTGCTGTAATGGAGCCGCCGTGGCAGAGATTATAATTGCCCTCTAGTTATAGAGGGTTAAACTAAATACAATGTTAAGGTATTTATTATTTTTGTTATAGAGGGTAATTACAATGTATTAATGTTTCTCTTTTACTGCCAAAGCTAGGCTAATCTTCTTGTCTGTTCAACGCCAACAAAACACTAACCTTGGAGATTTTATAGAATAACATCCCTCCATTACTTCCATCCGCTGTGTGTGTGTGTGTGTGTGTGTTTTTTTTTAAGATGCCTGCAAGTCGAAAAAAAAGAAGGAAAAAAAAGTGCAAAGATAGAGCCAGTGGAATGTGGCTTGCTTTCACCCAAAATCAACACATGGCAGAGGAAAGTAGATCCAGGGCCTCAAAAATTAAAAGAAAACCTTCCACGTGTGTGAGTGTGTGTCACATGACTTCAGGCTGTGTGCACTGTCGTTGCTATGGCAACTCACAGCCCGCAGACACCCACCATCCGTTCCATGGCTCAAATCAGGATTTGATGAGCGAGCGACACGTGACGAGCGCCCGTCATAGGCAGTAAAATAATTAATAGGAATATGCTTTTTATTAGCACATACACACTATAACACCAGTCACTATTTGAGACCTGATTATTATTGGACATTTTACATCCACCATCATTTCTACTTATAGTGTAGATGTGATGGTGGATTGATTCTCTTCTAATAGGTTTTCTATTCACATGACTACTAACCGAGCCTTTCTGGTGTTCCTCACAGCTGGGACCAGCCTGGATTTCCCCGATGAATCACACGTTCTGTATTTGTCCAGGTCCAACTCATCCAGAACCTCCTCTGACGTCAGCAGCATGCTGGCTAGAGCTGAACACTGGGAGAGAGTCAGTTGTGTCTTTGATCTGTCCCCTGACTCCAGGTACTGTTGGATCTCCTGATGCAGTGAGTGGTCGTTCATCTCCATCAAACAGTGGAAGATGTTGATACATCTGTCAGGAGAAATATCTGCATCATCAAATTCCATCTCCTTCAGGTTGTTGATGACTCTCTGGATGATCTCTGGACTGTTCTCTATCTGACCTAAGAGGAATCCTAACAGACTCTGGTTGGACTGCAGTGAGAGGCCATGAAGGAAGCGGACAAAGAGGTCCAGGTGACCATTCTTACTCTTTGAGGATTTTTCAAAGGCTCTCTTCAGGAAGTCTTCCAAGGTACTGACATCAACTCCCAGGAATGTCTTCAGTACCTTCATGTTCCTCTGTGTGTAACAGTGAATCAGGTAGACTGCAGCCAGAAACTCCTGGATGCTGAGATGAACAAAGCTGTAGACCTTTCTCTCAGATTGAACAGTCTCTTCTTTGAAGATCTCTGTGCATACTCCTGAGTACAGCGAGGCGTCATTCACATCAAGACCACACTCTTCCAGGTCTTCTTGGTAGAACATCATGCTACCTTTCTCCAGATGTTCAAATGCCAGCCTGCCCAGCTTCAGAAGAACCTCCCTGTCAGCTTCCATGAGCTGCTGTTGATTCTCCCTCTGGCGTTGCTTCTTTCTCTGTCTCTTGTTTGGTTTCTTTTTCTTGTCTTTATTCTTTACCTTGTGTGTATCGTCATACTTCAGATTCTTCCTCTTTGTCTGAACCCACAGGAAGTGGCTGTACATGGCAGTCTGGGTCTTGGGCAGCTTTTCTGTCTCATCTGTCTTCAACATGTCCTCCAGAACGGTAGCTGTGATCCAACAGAAGACTGGGATGTGACACATGATGTGGAGGCTCTTTGATGTCTTCACGTGTGAGATGATTTTGCTGGCCAGCTTCTCATCACTGAATCTCTTCCTGAAGAACTCCTCCTTCTGGGGGTCTGTGAACCCTCGTACCTCTGTCACCAAGTCAACATATGCAGGAGGGATCTGATTGGCTGCTGCAGGTCTGGTAGTTATCCAGAGGAGGGCTGAGGGGAGCAGATTCCCCTTGATGAGGTTTGTCAACAGCAAGTCCACTGATGATGTCACTGTGGCATCAGAGACGATGTCATTGTTGTTGAAGACATCAGAATCAATGTTAATGTTCGCGAATTTCAGCGGAAACCTGCTTTCATCCAGACCATCAAAGATGAAGCCAACCTTCCAGACAGCGAGCTGCTCTGCTGTGACCTTCTTTAATTCTGGGTGGAAACGATGGATCAGTGAGAGAAGACTGTGCTGCTCATCTCTGACGAGGTTCAGCTCCCGGAATGAGAAGGGAACCAGGAGAATGACATCTTGATTTTCCAAACCCCTTGCCCAGTCCAGAGTGAACTTACGCACAGAGAAGGTTTTTCCAATGCCAGCGATGCCCTTGGTCAGAACTCTTCTGTTGGGTTTATCTCTGCCAAGGAGGAGGGGCTTAAAGATGTCACAGCATTTGATTGGTTGGTCATGGAGGGTCTTCTTCTTGGAAGCTGTCTCAAGCTGCCAGACCTCATGTTGGTTATTAACCCCTTCACTCTCTCCCGCTGAGAGGTAGAGCTCTGTGTAGATGCTGCTGAGGGAGGGCACTTCAGTGACGTACGTCACACGATCAAGACGATTCAAACCGATCTTATAAACCTTTAAATGCTCCTGCGGACTGACACCTGCTATGAGAAGAGAATGAAGACATGTTAAACAAGTTAAAGTTAAATTATAACTTTACCTGCAATATAGCATACCATTAAAACTATTTCTTAAATACCCTCCAGAAAATCTACAATTCCTCAAAAAATTGTGAAAAAAGAAAGAAAAAACAGCAAAATAAATATCACTGGATCATTTGTTTTTGTCTAAATGTATGTTAATCATCAGTATTTGGACATTGATACAGGAATACAATGTGGACATTTAAGCTGGTTGCACACTGCTGCGTTTTTTGTTGCGAAATGCGTTTTTCAGGTCAAGGAGAGAGAGAGAGATAGAGAGAGCAAGGGACCTAGTGGTGCGCGAATGGGCGGCAGTGTGCAAATGTGACTGACATAATGTGAGGTTGATTTTTTATTCACCCGCTCCGAAATTCACCCCGATATTCGGCCCAAAAAACGCAGCAGTGGCAACCACCTTTAGTCTGATGATGTTTTCTGCTAAACATTTCATTAATTGATATGAAATGTTAATTAGTGTAAAATGTGTCCAGTCTTACTTTGTTCACTTGTGGTTTGACTGGATGTCTTCTGTTTAGGTGTGGTTCTGTGGAGATGAAGACAATATAATAGGCTATAGATAATAGATAGTTTAATATATCAATTAAATAATATTATGTAATTAACCACTTAAGACCTAGCCTCGCGTAGCCAGGCTTACTCATCTGCGAAGAGAAAAGCCTGGTGACAATAGAAGGCAGAAGACGTTCTGGGAGGGGGGGCTGAATTTTCCCCGAAGCTGTATTTTTTTCACAGTGCGGTGTTCCTGCAAACGTATTCCCTGCACGAAAAAATCTGGTCTACGTCTCCTGCTACGTCGGTTACGCTCGCAATAAACAATATACAAACAAAAACATTGATTCAAGCAATGTTACACCTATTAAGAGTGAGTTAAGAGCTACAATCTATTTTAGTTTTTTCGCTGGGGAATGTAAACAGACCCGCATCGCATGACGTAACGTCCGTTAAACGCAGCACTTCCGCTAGGAATTGTGGAACACACCGGAAGCCCTATTGTCTACAGGGTGCTTAAGACCTATATACATTGTCCTTCAATGAATAGCGCCGATATACAAGCTCACATGATGCCCTGTGTTGTGAGGTTGTAGATCTGCTTTTTTCACTATATTTTTGAAAGAATAGATGAACATGATACAAACACACAACCCAGTTGTACATAAATGTTCTTATATCAGTGTAGACTAGAGGTGTAATAGCTGTACATAGTCAACGCGTGTGTGTGTGTGTGTGTGTGTGTGTGTGTGTGTGTGTGTGTGTGTGTGTGTGTGTGTGTGTGTGTGACAGCATGCCATTCATCTGAAAGAGTGTCTCTGACCCCTGTGTCTCAGGGCTATGTTCCACTAGCACCAATAAGACTTCCGGTTGCCGTGCACTTTTCAACATCATCTGTGAAATTGTAAAAATCAAAAAAGTGTTTCTGCATTTTCATTCCCTCACAGACAGCTCAGTTCAACCTTTGCTTTCAACTGAGTAGGAGTGCAGTGGCGGCTCCAGGGAATTGTGACTGGGGGGGCTGATGAATTTTGCCAAGTAACAATAATAAAAACTAGATTCTCTCGCTTAGTGTACAGATAACTGGTATCATAGAGACAAGTATAATGGAGAGAGGGCGAGATCATTTAGCGACCTCCAACCGGGCTGCAACCTGGTCGGTAGTTTTCAGCGACCGGGTCGCTAAATCTACCGACCAGGCCGGTAAATCTACCGACCGGGTTGCTAAGTCCACCGACCGGGTCGCTAAATCCACCGACCGGGCCGGTAAATAACCGTCCGGGCCGGTAAATAACCGTCCGGGTCGCTAAATCTACCGACCGGGTCGCTAAATCCACTGACCGGGTCGCTAAATCCACCGACCGGGTCGCTAAATCCACCGACCGGGTCGCTTATCCACCGACTGGGCTGCTAACCCAAACCCAAACCCTAACCCTAACCCTAAGCCTAACCCTAAATCACCGACCGGGTCGCTAAAGCTAAATCTACCGACCGGGTTGCTAAATCACCGACCGGGCCGCAAAATCACCGACCGGGTCTCTAAATCTACCGACCGGGTCGCTAAATCTACCGACTGGGTCGCTAAATCTACCGACCGGATTTTGCAGCCCGGTTGGTAGATTTAGCGACCCGGTCGGTAGATCTAGCGACCTGGTCGGTGATTTTGCAGCCCGGTTGGTAGATTTAGCGACCCGGTCGATAGATTTAGCGACCCGGTCGGTGAAAACTACCGACCAGGTTGCGACCACGTCTGAGGTCGCTAAATGATCTCTCTCCTACTGGTATGATGTTATGGTATGGTTTGCATGAAAGTCAATCAACTGTCTTTCAAATATTTATATTGTATGTATTTATTCCATAAATACTAGTCCTGTGCCTGGGGGTATTTGAGTATTTGAGTGCACAGTATATGAGGGAATCACTTTCCATCACAGACCTAAAATCTAGTTTTGCTTACATGATGAATCCACCTAAATAATCACAGAATGGGGTGTAGTGGTGGAGGGGATTGGGGACTGAGCATTGGTTAGACCTCCTGTTGGTCCGGCCAGGTTAACACTCACCAGGTTAGCATTCACCAGCGTCGGCAGGTTAGCATTTCACCAGGTAAGCATTCACCAGCGTTAGTTTTACTGCAGAGGTTAGGGTTCGGGTTAAGGTTAGGTTTAGGTTATGGGATTGTTTTAATGCCAATATTAATTCAGATTCGTACTTTGCCTTTTTTTGTGAAAATTACACGTAAACTTTGTAATTAGATATAAGTATCCGTGGGGGGGTGGGGGGGTGGGCAAAGTACGAATGTCACTGTTCTGTTCTGTTTTTTTGGCTGCTTCTCAATGAAAGAGTGGTTAGCTTCGCTCAAAAAAACATATTGCAGGGATTTACTTCATTTCCCTAACCCCATCTCAAAGCCAATATTTTGGCAATGGAAAACCTCAGACTAAGATAATGTGGAGTCCAAGGATCAAGATTTCATAAGCGCTTTCAGGTATAATTTCTTCCCTTGCGGGAATGTCCGTGTAGAATTTCACGGAAATCACACTGTGTTCATGATTTGAGGCGCCCGACATATCCGCTTGGTTTAATGACTATAGAAATACTGTGTACGGATTTGCCTTCAGCCAGTCATGCACGCACGCACGCATGCATGCACGCACGCACACACACTTTCAAGTATCATTTCTTCCTCTGCCTAATGGGAAAGTGCGTGCAAAATTTCACAGAAAGATTTGTGGCATTTTGTTCAAAACGGAGCACTGCAAACTTTAGAAGCCAATCTTAGCCAATCAGGATGGAATATGAAAAATCTGACAAATCCGTTTGGTTTAATCACTATAGATATAATGTGTACTGGTATTAGTACAAAATCTGGGAGCACTGTCAAACTAAATGTTTGACAGTGCTCTGACATCCAGGGAGTGTGTGTACTGTTTCGCTGCGACACATGGACACACACACACACACACACACACACACACACACACACACACACACACACACACACACACACACACACACACACACACACACACACACACACACACACACACACACACACACACGGACGGACGGACGGACGGACGGACAGACGGACAGGGTGCAAAACAGTCTCTGCCATGCCTTCAGCCTAGAGAGGACTAGTGCTTTTCTAAGTACCCACAGTCGCACAAGTTTTGTATGTAGATCACTTTGTTGTGTTATATTGCTGTGTATATTGTAAAGGAGGATTCACTTACTCTGTGTGTGGAGGTCCACTGAAGTCAGGAGGTGCCCATCTAGAATGGTCACTCTTCATAGACACAAGGCTGGGTGTTGGAGACTCTGATCTGTGAGGTTTGGCAGAACACTGACTTACATCCATCTCTAGGTCTTTATTAAACCTGTCAGGGTTACAGTCAATGAAATAGCTCATCTCTAGGTCTTTATTAAACCTGTCAGGGTTACAGTCAATGAAACAGATCATCTCCAGGTCTTTATTAAGCCTGTCAGGGTTACAGTCAATGAAATAGATCATCTCTAGGTCTTTATTAAACCTGTCAGGGTTACAGTCAATGAAATAGATCATCTCTAGGTCTTTATTAAACCTGTCAGGGTTACAGTCAATGAAACAGATCAATAAATATGCGTTTGTTAATACGGTATTTATCATAAATGATTCATGCTCTTTGTATTGCTTATTTATTGATATAATCTAGAATCCACGTTGAACCTGGACATGTCATTATAGGTCTCATTAAAAATAAAATAGCAGATCTACAAGCACAAAGCATCACAATGCAATGTATTGTGAGCTTGTAGATCTGTTCCTTTTGGTACTTTTGCGTGACACTGTCAGGTTGTGTGTGTGTGTGTGTGTGTGTGTGTGTGTGTGTGTGCGTGCGTGCGTGCGTGCGTGCGTGCGTGCGTGCGTGCGTGCGTGCGCGTGTGTGTGTTTTATTACCACAACCACTGATGGGTAATGCATGCAGTTTACTATGACACGGTTCTATCCAGTGGAGCTTGACTCATAATCATCAAAGTTGACATTATTTGATTTGGTATAAAATCACCTCTAGGCAGAACACAGCCAATGTATTCTGTGGATGTATGAATCAAATATGGAAGGATGTTGTCATGCTAAAATACTGAGTGCCAGACAGTGGTGAAAGTAGTTTGAAATTCTTGCCGGAACTGTCCCAAAATAAAAATTGGGAGGCTCTAACCCCCCAAAACCCCTGAAATGCATAGAAAACTGCATTTTGGCATAGTTATACACACAATAAAAACACTACAGGTCCTACACCTGAAAGGCAACGGCATTACACTAACTGTAACATGAAACATGATTGAAATCCTAAAGGAAATAGGCCTATCTATAATAAGACTCTTCATATTGTTCATTGTTCCATACAGAAGGGTAAGCAGTAGGGCTAGCAGAATCACCTAAGATAAGATAAGATGTTTATGGTCACTGTACAACAACATTTTGTTTAGTATATCCACATAAACACAGTAGCAGCATCAACAAAGAAAGAAATGATGATAGATCAACATTATTCTATTCTGTCACCATATCCTGCTCTCTTATTTGTTGTCTCCCCAGGCCCCCACACACATGTAAAGCATGTTTGAAAGCTCTATATACATTCCAGAAAATATAATATATTATTATTAATATTATTATAACCAGTTATCTAAAGTAACTAAGTAGTCTACACTAAAGTAATGTATTTAAGTACAGGTTTTAAGTATAGCCTAGCCTACTTTACTGGGGTATTTCCAAAGATGCAGAATAGAATCATTTTGGTCTATTCTGCAGCTTAATGCAGGCACCATGGCAGGCACAGTGCCACAGACACGACGAGTCTCTCCTAGAGATGGGATTTATGGCTCTTTGAAGTGAGCCGGATCTCTAGGATCCGTTCCTTTCAAAGAGCCGTTCAAAAGACTGGCTCATTCGAAGGAACGGCTCCCTACTGTGAACCGAATCCTATATCGTTCATTTCAAAGAGCCGTTCAAACGACTTGATTCGTTCACGAACGTCCCACCTCTACCCGCTCCGTGTCAAACACTGAAACAAACCGAATCGATTACACTGACCTACACAAAGTTCAAACCCACGGGAATAATTTAGAAGCACTTTATCAGAAAATATAGTCTAACTAGTAACACTTGTGTAGCCTACTGTATGTTAATCTGACTTTAGTATAGGCTATTGTTTTCTTCCTGGACGTGCGTTTGTGGCAGGTTATTTTTAACATGGGATTTTTGACAGCTGGCTTCTCCCTTTCTTAACGGAACTCTGTTCCGGCCCCAAATGTTTTAACGGAACGGGGGTTCCGGCCGTTCCGGCTCACTTTCACCACTGGTGCCAGACCACAATGTCTGTTCAGTAGTTTGATAACAACTAAATGATGTGTTGTATTCTGTGTTTTACATTCTGACCTGGGATCAGTAGAGTGGTGTCCATCTTTGAAGTGAATAGGTCTACCCATGGACCTGTCACTCTTCATGGAGACACAGCTGGGTACAGAAGACCCTGCTCTCTGCTGATGGACCCTGAGAGAAACAGAGGATCAACATGATTTTAAACAGCCGTTGACATTAAGTGTTGCCCCTGGCAGGTAAATAAAACTTTCATGCCAGTGTAGTTTGCTTTCAGGTTGCACGACGGGGCAAGTGCTTGTTTAAGAGGGGACGCAACAACCGTCTATAAACACACCACCAGATATCTGTCTAATCACTTGAACGTGGCCAGAGCGCTCTGTCTTCTGGTTAGGGTTGGGTATCGTCATCGATACTTTTAATGGTATCGATCGCATAACTTCGATACTATCGAGTATCGGTTCACGTAAAAACGAACGATACCTTGTTTCGATACTCTTGAACACACCCCTGGCCGGTCGCATCTGTAACAGTTGGGCTACTGAAAGTTTAATGACTGCTTTAGTAGGCTACACTCGTTACTGTGAAAATAGCCGACAATAGCCTATAATGTTTATTATTATGATGATTATCCAACGTCTATACTCTCCACTCCGCCACACTGTGTGATCATCATTATCGTAGACCCTAGCAATAGCCTAGCTGCAAAAAGTATGTGTATATTCTATTGTAGACAAACACTATAATTATAAATATACATAGCCAATTACTCTACTACTAGGCCTACTTAACATGAAAATGGCTGAATAACTGGCTTATTAATAACCTATTGTGGTGTGTAAAATAGCCCATAGAAAAAGGCAAATAATAATTATAATAATAATAAATAAAAAGTATTGAAAATGGTATCGAAAAAGGTATCGTATCAATTCCCAGGTATCGAAAAAGGTATCGTTTCAAAGGTGAACGATACCCATCCCTACTTCTGGTCTGTGGAATGTAAAATAAGAGCACTGTTTACCTACAGTATAATGTGCTGGTTTAACTGAACTTTGCAACGCAACGGAGCAGCAGTCAGATAATCGACATCCCCCTGGTCAGCTGCTGACTAAACTGACCCTCGATGACGTTTATCTGGAGCTCTTTGAGAGGACCACTGCTGGAGAGAGGTGTCCTGTAGCAGAGTGGGGTGGGATGCCTGTCCAGACTCCACATCTGTTTGGTGACTACTATAGAAATACTGTGTACCGATTTGCCTTCAGCCAGAAACACACGCATGCACGCACTTTCAAGTATCATTTCTTCCTCGGCCTAATGGGAAAGTATGTGCAAAATTTCACAGAAATCACACACTGCGTTCATGATTTGTGGCATTTTGTTCAAAACGGAGCACTGCAAACTTTAGAAGCCAATCTTAGCCAATCAGCATGGAATATGAAGAAATCAGTTTGGTTTACTGTCAAACTAATTGTTCTGCAAAAGTCAGCCTCCCGGTGGTGCTATGACAGGCCGATTGTCCAGAGGTTCTGCTCTGATATCTAGGGATGTACAGTTTCGCTGCGATCGGGCAAACGCTGCGACCGACCGACCGACCGACCGACAGACAGACAGACAGACAGACAGACAGACAGACAGACAGACAGACACACAGACACACAGACACACAGACACACACACACACACACACACACACACACACACACACACACACACACACACACACGGATGGAGGGACGGACGAACGGACGGACGGACGGACGGACGGACGGACCGGGTGCAAAACAGTCTCTGCCAGTCTCCTTCAGCCTCGTGAGGACTAGTGCTTTTCTAAGTACCCAAAGTCGCAGGAATTTTATACATGTAGGTCACTTTGTTGTGTTATATTGCTGAACTCTGACTTACATCCATCTGTAGGTCTTTATTAAACCTGTCAGTGTTACAGTCAATGAAATAGATCATCTCTAGGTCTTTATTAAACCTGTCAGGGTTACAGTCAATGAAATAGATCATCTCTAGGTCTTTATTAAACCTGTCAGGGTTACAGTCAATGAAATAGATCATCTCTAGCGCTCTGTCTTCTGGTTAGAGTTGGGTATCGCCATCGATACTTTTAATGGTATCGATCGCATGACTTCGATACTATCGAGTATCGGTTCACGTAAAAACGAACAATACCTTGTTTCGATACTCTTGAACACACCCCTGGCCGGTCACATCTGTAACAGTTGGGCTACTGAAATTTTAATGACTGCTTTAGTAGGCTACACTCGTTACTGTGAAAATAGCCGACAATAGCCTATAATGTTTATTATTATGATGATTATCCAACGTCTATACTCTCCACTCCGCCACACTGTGTGATCATCATCATCGTAGACCCTAGCAATAGCCTAGCTGCAAAAAGTATGTGTATATTCTATTGTAGACAAACACTATAATTATAAATAGCCAATTACTCTACTACTAGGCCTACTTAACATGAAAATGGCTGAATAACTGGCTTATTAATAACCTATTATGGTGTGTAAAATAACCCATAGAAAAAGGCAAATAATAATTATAATAATAATAAATAAAAAGTATTGAAAATGGTATCGAAAAAGGTATCGTATCAATTCCCAGGTATCGAAAAAGGTATCGTTTCAAAGGTGAACGATACCCATCCCTACTTCTGGTCTGTGGAATGTAAAATAAGAGCACTGTTTACCTACAGTATAATGTGCTGGTTTAACTGAACTTTGCAAAGCAACGGTGCAGCAGTCAGAGAATCGACATCTCCCTGGTCAGCTGCTGACTAAACTGACCCTCGATAACGATGTGGAAGTTTATCTGGAGCTCTTTGAGAGGACCACTGCTGGAGAGAGGTGTCCTGTAGCAGAGTGGGGTGGGATGCCTGTCCAGACTCCACATCTGTTTGGTGACTACTATAGAAATACTGTGTACCGATTTGCCTTCAGCCAGAAACACACACGCACTTTCAAGTATCATTTCTTCCATGGCCTAATGGGAAAGTATGTGCAAAATTCTACAGAGATCACACACTGCGTTCATGATTTGTGGCATTTTGTTCAAAACGGAGCACTGCAAACTTTAGAAGCCAATCTTAGCCAATCAGCATGGAACATGAAAAATTTGACACATCAGTTTGGTTTACTGTCAAACTAATTGTTCTGCAAAAGCCTCCTGTTGGCGCTATGACAGGCTGATCTGAAAAGATTGTCCAGAGGTTCTGCTCTGACATCCAGGGAGTGTGTGTACAGTTTCGCTGCGATCGGGCAAACGCTACCGGATATTAGCTGTTCACACACACACACACACACACACACACACACACACACACACACACACACACACACACACACACACACACACACACACACACACACACACACACACACACACACACACGGGCGCTGACACGGGCGGACGGACGGACAGGGTGCAAAACAGTCTCTGCCATGCCTTCAGCTTAGCAAAGACTAGTGCTTTTCTAAGTATACCACAGTCCCAGGAACTTTACACATGTAGATCACTTTGTTGTGTTATATTGCTGTGCATATTGTAAAGGAGGATTCACTTACTCTGTGTGTGGAGGTCCACTGAAGTCAGGAGGTGCCCATCTAGAATGGTCACTCTTCATAGACACAAGGCTGGGTGTTGGAGACTCTGCTCTGTGGCGTTTGGCACAACTCTGACTATTATCCATCTCTAGGTCTTTATTAAACCTGTTAGGGTTACAGTCAATGAAATAGATCATCTCTAGGTCTTTATTAAACCTGTCAGGGTTACAGTCAATGAAATAGATCATCTCTAGGTCTTTATTAAACCTGTCAGGGTTACAGTCAATGAAATAGCTCATCTCTAGGTCTTTATTAAACCTGTCACGGTTACAGTAAATTAAATAGATCATGTCTAGAGTTTTATTAAACCTGTCAGGGTTACAGTCAATGAAACAGATCATCTCTAGGTCTTTATTAAACCTGTCAGGGTTACAGTCAATGAAATAGATCATCTCTAGGTCTTTATTAAACCTGTCAGGGTTACAGTCAATGAAATAGCTCATCTCTAGGTCTTTATTAAACCTGTCACGGTTACAGTCAATTAAATAGATCATGTCTAGAGTTTTATTAAACCTGTCAGGGTTACAGTCAATGAAATAGCTCACCTCTAGGTCTTTATTAAACCTGTCACGGTTACAGTAAATTAAATAGATCATGTCTAGAGTTTTATTAAACCTGTCAGGGTTACAGTCAATGAATTAGTTAACCTGGCTGTAAATTGATTCACTTACTCTGTGTGTGGAGGTCCACTGAAGTCAGGAGGTGCCCATCTAGAATGGTCACTCTTCATAGACACAAGGCTCGGTGTTGGAGACTCTGATCTGTGGCTGTTGGAGCCAAAATGATTTGCATTTATTTAGTTTTCTTTATTTAAACTAGACCAGGTCAACCTGGTTGTGCCAGACCACCTGTCTGTCATCATCATTTATGACATCATGCCTTTTGTAGGCATGTCATCATCATGTCATCATCATATATACCCTTTATATAGAAAAGGAACAGACCGACATTTGCTTATGTAGGCCTACCCATTTCATGGGTCTGGCAATTAATGGTCTGGACTTGTTACTAGAAATGACATCATCTCAATATTACAGTAGGTGGTTGCTATGGTTGCACATGTCAATCTGTCAATCAGTTGGTTGCTATGGTTACTGATATACGGTATATACCCTGCAGTGGGTGATTGCAGTCAGGTGTGCAATGAGTTTGGAAGCAAACAATTTTCGACCGTGTTTCCATGGCCGTATATAGGTCGGCATTCAATGTTTTTGTATATATTTTTGGGTGTTGTTGGTTTTGATGCAATAAAAGGATTGGCATATCCAACTTTATATCACTGCTGTGGGGATTGGATTTTCATGGACATGCGTCAAACTTTGTAAACACTTATTGCCCCTCGCTTGCTAACCCTATAGGTAAAGGGCTCTACACTGGCATTTGGCAGAACTCTGACTTTCATCCATCTGTAGGTCTTTATTAAACCTGTCAGGGTTACAGTCAATGAAATAGATCATCTCTAGGTCTTTATTAAACCTGTCAGGGTTACAGTCAATGAAACAGATCATCTCTAGGTCTTTATTAAACCTGTCAGGGTTACAGTCAATGAAACAGATCATCTCTACGTCTTTATTAAACCTGTCAGGGTTACAGTCAATGAAACAGATCATCTCTAGGTCTTTATTAAACCTGTCAGGGTTACAGTCAATGAAACAGATCATCTCTAGGTCTTTATTAAACCTGTCAGGGTTACAGTCAATGAAACAGATCATCTCTAGGTCTTTATTAAACCTGTCAGGGTTACAGTCAATGAAACAGATCATCTCTACGTCTTTATTAAACCTGTCAGGGTTACAGTCAATGAAACAGATCATCTCTAGGTCTTTATTAAACCTGTCAGGGTTACAGTCAATGAAACAGATCATCTCTAGGTCTTTATTAAACCTGTCAGGGTTACAGTCAATGAAATAGATCATCTTTAGGTCTTTATTAAACCTGTCAGGGTTACAGTCAATGAAATAGATAACCTGTAACTTGATTAACTTACTCTGTGTGTGGAGGTCCACTGAAGTCAGGAGGTGCCCATCTAGAACGGTCACTCTTCATAGACACAAGGCTGGGTGTTGGAGACTCTGATCTGTGGCGTTTGGCAGAACTCTGACTTTCATCCATCTCTAGGTCTTTATTAAACCTGTCAGGGTTACAGTCAATGAAATAGATCATCTTTAGGTCTTTATTAAACCTGTCAGGGTTACAGTCAATGAAACAAATCATCTCTAGGTCTTTATTAAACCTGTCAGGGTTACAGTCAATGAAATACAATAATGTATGTGTTTGTTAATACAGTATTTATCATGAATGATTTATGCTCTTTGAATTGCTTATATAGATAATCTAGAATCCACATTGAACCTGGACATGTCATTTTAAGTCTGACATTTTAAAAATAAAATAGAAGATCTACAAGCACAACTCATCACAATGCAATGTATTATGAGCTAGTAGATCTGTTCCTGTTGGTACTTTTGCATGACACTGTCAGGTGTGTGTGTGTGTGTGTGTGTGTGTGTGTGTGTGTGTGTGTGTGTGTGTGTGTGTGTGTGTGTGTGTGTGTGTGTGTGTGTGTGTGTGTGTGTGTGTGTGTGTGTGTGTGTGTGTGTGTGTGTGTGTGTGTGCGTGTGTGTGCGCACGAGTGTACCGGTACATGTGTGTTTTATTACCACAACCACATATGGGTAATGCATGCAGTTTACTATGACACTGATCCAGTGGAGCCTGACGCATAATCATTAAAGTTGACATTATTTGATTTGGTATAAAATCACCTCTAGGCAGAACACAGCCGATGTATTCTGTGAATTTATGAATCAAATATGGATTTGTCATGCTAAAATACTGAGAACCAGACCACGATGTCTGTTCAGTAGTTTGATAACAACTAAATGATGTGTTGTTTTCTGTGTTTTACATTCTGACCTGGGATCAGTAGAGTGGTGTCCATCTTTGAAGTGAATAGGTCTACCCATGGACCTGTCACTCTTCATGGAGACACAGCTGGGTACAGAAGACCCTGCTCTCTGCTGATGGACCCTGAGAGAAACAGAGGATCAACATGATTTTAAACAGGCGTTGACATTAAGTGTTGCCCCTGGCAGGTAAATAAAACTTTCAGGCCAGTGTAGTTTGCTTTCAGGACGGGGCAAGTGCTCATTTGAGAGGGGACGCAACAACCGTCTATAAACACACCACCAGATATCTGTCTAATCACTTGAACGTGGCCAGAGCGCTTTGTCTCTTGTGTAGAATTTAAGGGAAATCGCACACCGTGTTCATGATTTGAGGCGCCTGACATATCCGTTTGGTTTAATGACTATAGAAATACTGTGTACCGATTTACCTTCAGCCAGACACACGCACACACGCACGCACTTTCAAGTATCATTTCTTCCTCGGCCTAATGGGAAAGTATGTGCAAAATATCACAGAAATCACACACTGTGTTCATGATTTGTGGCATTTTGTTCAAAACGGAGCACTGCAAACTTTAGAAGCCAATCTTAGCCAATCGGCATGGAATATGAAAAATTTTACAAATCAGTTTGGTTTACTAACTGTTCTGCAAAAGTCAGCCTCCTGGTGGAGCTATGACAGGCCGATCTGAAAAGATTGTCCAGAGCTTCTGCTCTGACATCCAGGGAGTGTGTGTACAGTTTCGCTGCGATCGGGCAAACGCTGCCGGAGATTAGCTGTTCACACACACACACACACACACACACACACACACACACACACACACACACACACACACACACACACACACACACACACACACACACACACACACAGACACACACGGACGGACGGACGGACAGACAGACAGGGCGCAAAACGGTAGGTTCCGTACGGAACCATTGTTTATTTAGATATGGAAGGATGACCTCCCACTTGGGTAATGACGCCCCCTGGCGATCATTCAGAGAAACTACTTCAGCTCCCGTACTAACGTAGGTAGGAAGGGCCTGTCACTCAAACCGGAGTGACCCGCCTCCAGGCTATATAAACCCCCGGAGGCGGAAGTAACATCCTCTTAATACCACTCTCTGCCACATTCAGTGAAACAGAGGGGCATTACGTGGGAGGTCATCCTTCCATATCTAAGTAAACAATGGTTCCGTACGGAACCTACCGTTTACTGTCAATATTCCAGGATGACCTCCCACTTGGGATTCTTAAACTCCCCTCTAAGCCACAACCTACTCTCATACCCCCACACACCCCTCATACGGGTGAGCACAGCCCAAACGGGCGTGACCCATCACCCAGAAGGTCCCAGGCCCACCGGACCTGGGTGTGAAGGCATGAGAAAATAAAGAGAGACCCTGACAGACCGAAGTCCGCCTCATTCAACTAAATGAAAAGGACAAGTCCGCCTTATAAGTAAGACACACTATATAAGGAAAACACAGGGTCCCCCCAAAGTACCCCAGGTGGCTACATGCCCACCTGTGGGAGGGGAAGATCCGACTCCTCTATGACGTAGAGGAGGCAACTGCACCCAGAACCGAATGCGCTAGCGAAGAGGATTCGATATCCAGGTGATAGTAGGCTGCAAAGGTAGAAGGCGAAGACCAATTCGCCGAAACACAAATCTCCTGAACGGAGACTCCCTTTGCCAGTGCCCACGAAGTAGCCACACCTCTAGTGCTATGGGCTTTAAGTGCCGCCGGCACTTCCACACCCGCACTAGAGTAAGCCAGCCTAATAGCATCCACAATCCACCTCGAAAGAGTGGGTCTAGACACCGGCTTTCTGACAAGAACATTGCCCATTTCTACAAAGAGCTGAGAAGAAGCTCTAGAACCAGCAGTCCTGTCACAGTAGGCCTTCAATGCCCTGACAGGACAAAGGCAATTCAGCCGTTCATCCTCCACCGAGACAAACGGAGGAGGATGAAAAGCCAGAAGAACAACAGGCTCCTTAGGAACCACCATGTTCTTAGGAACAAACTTAAGATGAGGCTTGAGCAACACCTTGAGATCATTGTTCATAAACTGCATGCACTCCGCAGACACCGAGAGAGCTTGCAGGTCACCAACTCTTTTAGCCGTGGCCAAAGCCAGCAAAAGAGCCGTCTTGAAACTCAAAAGTTTCAAAGGCATCCCTACAAGCGGCTCAAAGGGAGCCCGACATAGGCCCCCTAGAACCACCTGCAGATCCCAAACTGGGAACAAAGACCTAGTCACCGGCCTCAAACGTTCAACTCCTTGCATGAACTTGATGACCTCCGGGACTTTAGAAGGTGCCTTGCCCGCCACCCCCAGGTGACAGGCATTAATAGCCGCCAAATACCCCCTAAGGGTAGAAAATGCTAGACCACTTCTCAAGCGGTTCTGCATAAATTCCAGAATTTCCTGGGCTGACGCCACATGAGCCACCACAGGTGGAACACGCGACTCACACCAGTCCTCAAAGGCATTCCACCTTCCATCATAAGACGCCCTCGTAGAGGGCGCCTTAGCACTCTGAATGGTATCAACCACTTCAGAAGAAAAACCGGCTGCCAGCAGGTTTAACCTTTCACGTGCCAAACCCACAGGTCTAGGACCTGCAGGTCTTGGTGGAAGATCTCCCCCCTGGCCTGACTCAACAGGTCCCTGCACCGAGGCAGCTGCCAACCCGGTTCGCAAAGGAGAGGGGCGATCGCCGATCTCCACGTGCCCTTGTAGGGGGCCACCAGGAGCATCTCCAGACCGAACCTCCTGACTCTCTCCAGAGTGGGTCGGATTAAGTCGAAGGGGGGAAACGCGTACAGTAGACCTCTCGGCCACGTGTGCGCTAAGGCGTCCAACCCCAAGGGAGGACTGCCCTTCACCGCGAAGAACAACGGACACTTCGTATTCTCCGCTGACGCAAACAGGTCCGCCACTGGCTGACCAAACTTGCGAAAAATCTGGCTCACCACCCTGGGGTGGAGAGACCAATCCTCGTAGCGAGGACCTCCCCTGGACAGGAGATCTGCTCCGCTGTTGAGGAGACCTGGGACGTGTGAGGCCCTGATCGACTTGAGGCGCGACAAGCACCAAACCGTCAATTCTCGAGCCAGACGGTCCAGTGGCAACGACGACAGTCCCCCCTGTTTGTTGACATAAAACATGGCCGTCGTATTGTCTGTCCTGACCAGGACGTGACAATGCAAAATCCAAGGCTCGAAATGCTTGAGCGCCAGGAGTATAGCCATCAACTCCAAATAGTTGATGTGACGACCCCTCATCTCCAGAGGCCAAAGCCCCTGCGCTGTGCGCCCCTCGAAAGTGGCTCCCCATCCACTGAGACTGGCGTCTGTCGTGATCGACTTGTGGGAAACCACCTCGCCAATCGAGACTCCGCTGGTGAGGAATCCCTCCACCAGCCACGGAGACAGGGCGATCGCGCAGGAAGGGGAAACCGTAACCTTCTTGTACTTCAAGGAGGGCGGGATCCCGAGGGATAACATCCATCTTTGAAAAGGTCTCATATGAAACCTGCCCAAACGCAACAGATGTACTGCGGAAGCCATCATTCCCGTCAGTACCATGCAACTCCTGTAAGTGACCTCCTGGCCCACTTGAAAGGAGTCGAGACATTCCCGAAACCTGTCCACCCTCTCCTCTGAGAGACGGGCCGACATGTCGGATGAGTCCAGAAGGACCCCAATGAATGTAAGACGACTTGCTGGAGTCAGCATGCTCTTGCCGTGGTTGACTATGAAACCTAAGGCCTTCAGGTGAGCCAAAACCACTTGTGTGTGACGCGCCACTTCGTGGGCGGAGCTCGCTGAAATCATCCAATCGTCGATGTACGTCGCCAACCTGACGCCCTGCTGTCTCAGCGGGGCGATGGCTGCTTCGGTCACTTTCACGAAAACCCTCGGGCTCAGTGACAGACCGAAAGGGAGTACTGTATACTCGTACAGGCGACCCTCGAAGGCGAACCGAAGGAATTTCCTGTGTGGGGGATAAATCTGGACGTGCTGATAAGCATCCTTCAGATCCACTGAACAGTGGAAATCCCCTTGCCTGACCGACCGTAACATGGTGGGTACTGTTAGCATCCTGAAAACGTACTTCTTCAGGTACACGTTTAGTGCCTTTAGGTCCAGGATGGGACGTAGCCCCCCCCCCTTTTTGGGCACCAGGAAATAACGGCTCCAAAATCCCATGCGGGATTGGGTCCTGTCCAGCTCCACTATAGCACCCTTGCTTAGCAATGAGCTGATCTCTTCTCTCAAAAGACTTGCTTTTAAACCACGTGCTCTGGTATGAATAACCCTGCTCGAAAGCGGGGGTATATCTGCGAACTGTAACCTGTAACCCCTGGTTATCGTTCGAAATACCCAATGGCTCGGGTTGCATAACTTCCACTGGCGCGCACAGCGTGCTAGCGTGTTTTGAGCGAGAGAAACCCCACCACTGTGCTTCCGTGACGGCGGAGCTTTTTGGCGGCCGGACCGGAAGTGGGGAACCTGCGTATCCGTATCCGGAACGACCGGATGCGGAGCGCAAGGGTTCAATAGGCCGCATGGCGGAAACACCTTCTGGTTGTACCGCTTGACTAGCGGAGCTATTTTGCGGCGGGACCGGAAGTGGGGAACCTGCGTATCCGTATCCGGAACACCCGGATGCGGAGCGCGGGGGTTCAATAGGCCGCAAGGTGGGAACACCTTCTGATTGTACCGCTTGACTAGCGGAGCTCTTTTGCGGCCGGACCGGAAGCGGGGAGCTAGCGAATCCGTATCCGGTGAAACCGGAAGCGTTCGGTTTTCGCTCGATAGAGCGACAGGAAGAGCAAAGCGATTCGACTGATAAACAGACTCGCCCACAACTAAAGCATTCTCCCCTGACAGGAGAGGAACTTTTACGTTTAATACCTGCTCTAAGGCCTTTATGCTTGTCCCTTGACCCGGGCTCATAGTAGGCCGACAGAATTTCTGACTCAAGGTTAAATTCATAGCATCGCTCACGCGAGGGAAAATCCACTCGCGCGCATGAGGAACCATATAATTGTTTGACGTTAACATTACTGGTTGCTGATAAAACCTCTGACTGATTAAAGAGTCCTGACGGGACTCCATCATTCTTACAGGTCTAAACACTTGAACGTGGCCAGAGTGCTCTGTCTTCTGGTCTGTGGAATGTAAAATAAGAGCACTGTTTATCTATAATGTGCTGGTTTAACTGAACTTTGCAAAGGAACGGCGCAGCAGTCAGAGAAACGACATTCCCCTGGTCAGCTGCTGACTAAACTGACCCTCGATGACGATGTGGAAGTTTATCTGGAGCTCTTTGAGAGGACCACTGCTGGAGAGAGGTGTCCTGTAGCAGAGTGGGGTGGGATGCCTGTCCAGACTCCAGATGTATCAGTAATCAATGATGTGAACTTCACTGTTCTGCATCTCAAAAAACAATATTTTGGCAAAGGAAAACCTCAGACCAGGATAAGAAAAAGAAATGACACATCAGAGAGAAATTAGTATTAATTTGGTGTCGGACCTTGTCGTCCTGCTTTAGGAGGACCGAGCTGTGTACTTTTTGCCCCGTGCAAGGCTCCAATGAGTAAGAATTACCCTAATTAAAGTGAAACTCGATTTGACGATTTCCTATTTTTTAAATCGTCCAAAGGAAAAAACCCGGATTTCGATTAAAAATCGATTAATCGAAAAACCCTGCGCGCACGCACGCACGCACGCACGCACGCACGCACGCACGCACGCACGCATGCACATTCAAGTATCATTTCTTCCTCGGCCTAATGGGAAAGTGCGTGCAACATTTCACGGAAATCACACGCTGTGTTAGTGATTTGTGTCGTTTTGTTCAAAACGGATCACTGCAAACATTCAGTTTCACTGGACGGACGGACGGACAGACAGACAGACAGGGTGCAAAACAGTCTCTGCCATGCCTTCAGCCTAGAGAGGACTAGTGCTTTGCTAAGTACCCACAGTCACAGGAATCTTATACATGTAGATCACTTTGTTGTGTTATATTGCTGTGTATATTGTAAAGGAGGATTCACTTACTCTGTGTGTGGAGGTCCACTGAAGTCAGGAGGTGCCCATCTAGAATGGTCACTCTTCATAGACACAAGGCTGGGTGTTGGAGACTCTGCTCCTTGGCGTTTGGCAGAACTCTGACTTTCATCCATCTCTAGGTCTTGATTAAACCTGTCAGGGTTACAGTCAGTAAAATAGATCATCTCTAGGTCTTTATTAAACCTGTCAGGGTTACAGTCAATGAAATAGATCATCTCTAGGTCTTTATTAAACCTGTCAGGGTTACAGTCAATGAAATAGATCATCTCTAGGTCTTTATTAAACCTGTCAGGGTTACAGTCAATGAAACAGATCATCTCTAGGTCTTTATTAAACCTGTCAGTGTTACAGTCACGAAAAGGATCTTCTTTAGGTCTTTATTAAACCTGTCAGGATTACAATCAATGAAATAGATAACCTGTAACTTGATTAACATACTCTGTGTGTGGAGGTCCACTGAAGTCAGGAGGTGCCCATCTAGAACAGTCACTCTTCATAGACACAAGGCTGGGTGTTGGAGACTCTGCTCTGTGGCGTTTGGCACAACTCTGACTTTCATCCATCTCTAGGTCTGTATTAAACCTGTCAGGGTTACAGTTTGATTGATTGATTGTATTAGAAGGTTGCATAGGGAAATGTACAGTTTCATGACAGTTCAAATCAATGGTACAAGGTCAACTAAAAGGAGATCCTAGTAAGCTTCATGGCTTCTTTAAACAGGGACCACTTTAAGTATCTCATTGAAAGACAGATGGATAGAACACAGTACTTTGCATAGGATATCATCAATAACAAAAGGGGGGGGGGAGCAGTCATAAAGAAGAAGAAAGAAAAGGGAAAAAAATGTATATATTTACAGTGAAAAACGGGAGGTAAGTATGAGCTTAGTCTATTACAGGTTTTGAGTAGCAGCCGTCTGTCGAAGTATTAGCTCCTTTCTGAACCTCTCACTCCGCTGCGCTACGAGATGAGGTTCCTGCTCATAACATACTCAAATGAGCTTTTTCCGGGGGTAGTTCGCCAGGTTATAAACCGCTCTTACCGTCACCAAGCGTTGTATCCAAAAAGAAATGGTCCTATACTCGTCTCCTGCATGTCAACTTTACTTCAACAATACTTTAAACACGCTCGTTTTGTCAGCCCGTTCTGTGTTTTTTGTCAGCCTGTTGCCATTTCTCGCTCCGACCGCTTGGTTGCTGCAACACAGATTATAATGGCGAGTCACGTGACTGCTTCCATAACATTTCACTGGGAAAAAAACAGAACGGGCTGACAAAATGAGCGTGTATTGTTTCCACAAATCGACAAAATGAGCGTGTATTGTTTCCACAAATCGCTTGGATTACCCCCGCCACTAAAAAAGTAGACATGCAAGAGACGGGTATAGGACCATTTCTTTTTGGATACAACGCTTGGTGACGGTAAGAGCGGTTGATAACCTGGCGAACTACCCCCGGAAAAAGCTCATTTGGGCATGTTATGAGCTCATCTCGTAGCGCAGCGGAGTAAGAGGTTCAGAAAGGATCTAAGGAAGTACTGTGTCAGACCACATGGGTATCTTGGTGGTGTAGTGTATCTTGTACACCATTATTTTGTCAGGTACATGGGTATCTTGGAGGTGTAGTGTATCTTGTACACCATTATTTTGTCAGGTACATGGGTATCTTGGTGGTGTAGTGTATCTTGTACACCATTATTTTGTCAGGTACATGGGTATCTTGGAGGTGTAGTGTATCTTGTACACCAGTATTTTGTCAGGTACATGAGTATCTTGGTGGTGTAGTGTATCTTGTACACCAGTATTTTGTCAGGTACATGAGAATCTAGGTGGTGTAGTGTATCTTGTACACCAGTATTTTGTCAGGTAAATGAGTATCTTGGAGGTGTAGTGTATCTTGTACACCAGTATTTTGTCAGGTACATGAGAATCTAGGTGGTGTAGTGTATCTTGTACACCAGTATTTTGTCAGGTAAATGAGTATCTTGGTGGTGTAGTGTATCTTGTACACCAGTATTTTGTCAGGTACATGAGTATCTTGGTGGTGTAGTGTATCTTGTACACCAGTATTTTGTCAGGTACATGAGAATCTAGGTGGTGTAGTGTATCTTGTACACCAGTATTTTGTCAGGTAAATGAGTATCTTGGAGGTGCAGTGTATCTTGTACACCAGGCCCATTGCAAGATGCTGTACTCTGTCAGCTACAGTCAATGAAATAGATCAGACAGACAGACAGACAGACAGACAGACAGACAGACAGACCTCTTAAGTTCTCCAGGATCCAACTCCTCTCTCTCCCCTGAACCACTCATTGTAGAGCAGAGACCTTTCAGAGAGAGAGAGAGAGAGAGAGAGAGAGAGAGAGAGAGAGAGAGAGAGAGAGAGAGAGAGATTGTGTGTCAGTTGGACTCATTCTTTACATCAGAGGTTAATTTAGAACAATTTGGTTCCTTTTGTACACTCAGAGTTACACATTTAAGGGTCCATTTGGTTCCTATTCTATTTACACACTCATGGAACCAAATGGACCCTTACAGGTCTACTCCTGCCAGGGGCAGGGAGTCAAACACTACCCAGACCACAATGCACACACAGAGCAACAATCTGGCCATAACACACGTCTCAATACTAGAAAGAAGTCTGTTGCCTTTTATGTCCATAATGGAGATGCTGTGTCTCATGTGGTCTATGATGTCAAACATCTATGATGTCAGTCATCTCCATATTTGGAAAGTTAGATCTTTTCATTTTCTCATTCGAGTCAATGAGGAATATGAATTCACAAATACATTAATATAAATTAAACTATATAACATATCTCTTAGCAAAGAAGATGATTCCTGATGTTGGATTTGACACATGGTCCAAGTGTTTGCCCCCAAAACTGCAGGAGGAGTAGCACGGCAAAATAAAGATTATCTGAAAATGTTTGCTCTAACGGCTCATGATTGTTATTTTAATATCCTTTGAGGTAAACAATGTGTTTGATGGTTGACTATTCAGGGATGTGTTCATTATTATGTGTTCATTATCTACAGCCGCGACCCCCAAAAGAATCATATTTTAAGTGGGCTGAAACCTAGCATCATTTAAATATTCTCAAACGCCACAATTTCACGACATGAACAACCGGAATCTGTGCAGCCCTTTACTTAGCTGTGAGAGCCTGTGATCACACAAACGCAAGCACGCAGGCACTCACACATGCACTCAGACTCACAGGCACACACACTCGCACGCACACACGCACACGCACACACACTAGGGGTTCAGACTTCAAGGACTCTTCCGGTTCTCCACCCCATCGCTCCTGAGCCACTGCCACCATTTCAGCTCCGCTGTAAGATGATGTCACATGGCAACACATGTGACGTGAATACAACAGATCTACAAGCTGTAGGTGTTGCATGTGGCAACACACTGTGAGCTTGTAGATCTGCTATTTTCAGTACTTGACAGACACTGCCATACAAAGCATAATTTGGGCTTGTTTTTTCCTCTTGTCACCTCTCCATCTCCACCACATGAGGGCAGTGTAGTGACAATTTAACTGTTAACCTTTTTAAAAAGACGAGAGAGTGTTTTTTACTGGTGATTCAGTCAGAGTGTATGAAAGGGTGCGCTCGTTTTATTGTCCACGACATTGCAAGCGGCGCGAAGGCCAGCGGACCTTGGTCCTGCTCTTCGCCCCCGAGCGCCGCAGGCGCGAGTGGCCGCGAAGAGCGGGCCAGGGCCGCGCGGCCGGCGGAGCGCCGCGCGAGTTACGAAGCCGTGGTGAATGCAATCGTTATATTTATGCCCAGGCCGTAAGGCCTGGGCAAGCCCACGATAAACGCCCGCGCAGTCCGGTGCGCATTTCCGAACGCACCCTTTCCCCACACTCGGACTGAAACTGACTGAAACACCAGTAAAAAACACCATCCCTTAAAAAGACCTTCACTGCATCAAAAGTAATCAACAAACTATGCTATACAAACTGATCAAACATTGGTCAGATTGTCAAATAATATAAGAGGCAAACATTTTCAAAATGTCATAATAATGCATCGCATTATCATGATATTACTTTTAGGCCAATTGTTATTATGTTTAACTTGACATGCACCTATTAGTGTGGTTTTATTATAGAAATAAAATACATTTCTACTCACTCTCTTCACAAGTTTTAACAGCAAAATGTCCGTCTTCTGTCTGTGTGCGTCCTGTTCACCATCTATCTCTCTCTGTCTGTCCGTCTGTCTCTCCTTACTGTGAAAAAGATCCAAATAACAAAGAACAGAAACTTTTCTCTCTGTTTTTGGGAGAGAGAAAGTGTGGGGGGGGGAGGAGATAGAGAGAGAGAGAGAGAGAGAGAGAGAGAGAGAAAGAGAGAGAGCGAGAGCGAGAGAGAGAGAGGCGTGTCTGTACCTAACCTCACCTGAACCTGGAGAGAGAGAGATTTTTTTTTTCTTCACTTTGGTTCCTGACAAACAAGTTCTAACAATAGAGAATAAAGACAGATAAATATCTCTCTGCACCACACACACACACACACACACACACACACACACACACACACACACACACACACACA